>NW_026720075.1:0-118322 GCF_029784015.1 Lycium ferocissimum
CAATTTTTACTTAACACCACATAGCTAATTCCTAATCTCCAATAATATTTTTATATTAAGTAAATCCGTGTTTCTATCTCACGTTGATTCTTTCGTTTAATCACTCGACGTATAAAATACGGGGTCTAAAATTCTTGTCAATTAAATAACCGAATCACCAGTTATCGCAAGCTATAGATACCAAAATTAGACCACAAAAAGGGTGTTTTAGAGATGTTAGGCATAAAAGTGCTAAATGACCAAACGGGTCGTTACACCTGGCTCCTAGCGGCACTCCTAGCCTTCGAGCGACAATGGTCTATTCAGGCTTGCCAACGTCTTAGCCAGAAATTAATCGGCGACCTCACACTAAGACTCAAAAGGGTTTAACGGTGTTGGACTTTAGAAAATAAAGTTACTAAGCTCTAAGGAAGATGAACAAGATCTCGACTTTAACAAGATAAGAACATGACTGGATTATAACAGGATTTCGACTGAACCCTAGGATAGTATGAGAACTTAGCAAATTGCATTCACTAAACAACAGTGATGTGTTCTCATGATAATTAATCATATAAAGGCATTAAATAGAACGGGAATGAGAAATTTTACATGAGATGCCTTTTCCGGACCCCGCTAACACGATACTTTGTGCAACGAGCTGCTCTAAATTTGATCATCAACCATAATGATATAACATGTGTTTATTAGATTCGAACCTCTTATTGAAAGCACCATCTAGATATGAAAACTAAATCCCAAAAAGTTACAACCCCAAAAATAAGGAAAAGAAATTTAATAAAAGTAATAAAATATCACCTGGTGATTAGCAAACGAAAAGAAAAAATTAGCACATTATTAAAGTGATGCTACTCACGTAATGACTAAAGCTACCATTTTGAATCAATGTATCGTAAAAATCCTCTTGATGTTTAACTACACTAAAGCATTGAATAGATTTTCAAGTGAAATATGTTCCATAACTTGCCAACTCTTCCTCTTCATGGTCTTGACCATAATAGCAAAATAATTTAATACAATGAAAAGCGTATGTCTTAATATTTGCCTCAACTTCAAATGATAGTGATGGTCTTAAAGGCTACTGAAGATAGTGGAACAAAATAAATGATTTTAATATTGAGTAATTGCAAATGTGAGTATTGTAGATTAAGAATTACTTTAAGAGGTGTCTTTTTAACATTTTTTTAGTAGTACATAGGTGAAGAAAAATAAGAGAGATGCCAAAAAATTGAGAGAAAAAATAAATAGAAATGGTGGCCATAGAGATGTGTCACATCACCTTATATATTGCCTAGCTTAATATTATAGGAGTATAAAAATAGTGGGATAAAATAATTGTGGGACTAAATAATATCCATTAGCAAACACAGAATAAAATAAGGAGAAGCCCTCAGATTTGGTCTCAATCCAAAACAAAGTATGCTTTCTCCAATTTTAGGTGTGTATAAATAGGCACCTCAACTTGTCTCCACTTTGTCAATTGAACACTCCAACTTGCGAAATGATCATCTTGACACTTCCAATATTCATGTGCCACGTCAGCATTTGTTCACGTGTTCAACTTTATACAAGTTGAGGTGTCTACTTATGCACACCCAAAATTAGAGAGCATACTTGCCGGCTGATGCCAAATTTGAGAGCCTGTTTATATATTATGTCAATAAAATAATCGCATGAAATATTCTGGAATTTTCAACTTTATCTCGCCGACCAAACGACCCATAAATTTTCGGGAAATGACACTACCTAGTCATTAAGAATTTGTTTGGCCCATGTTTGGGCTTAATACCACGAGTTGGGCTTTCAGCCCGAACTATTCCCAGGCGCTAGCTCACCCATCAACCCACTCACTAAAAAAAAAAAAAAAAAAAAAATCAGACTTTTTTGTGTTTACTTTATGATCAAGAAGTCGCCACTAAAGGTTCACTAAAAAATGATCAGACTTTTTGAGGTGACTAAAATCGCCATGAAAGATCAAAAAGTCGCCACTAAAGGTCGATGAAAAAATTCATATTGAGCCTTTAAAAAATATCCCAAAGTATGTGTAATATGTGTTTAATTAGTACGTATACATTGATTGAGCGTTCAAGAAATATCTAAAAACATGTATAATATGTGTATAATTAGTAAGTATACGTTGATTATACATTTATTAAACATAAATTATACAACAATATCACATTTTCCATAGGAATACGTATTCTATACAATAATGATACAATTTATATACATATGATAGATTTTTCTATACAACAATGATACAATTTATATACGAAATTAATCAAAAAAAGCTAAAAAATAATTTTTTCTAAAAAATATCTTTTAAACTTCATGAGCCATTATACAATTTCTATACATCTTTTTGTCTAAAATTAATTAAAAAAGATTAAAAATAGTCTGAAAAGTAATTATTTTAAAAAAACTAAAAAATATCCTTTAAACTTCTTGGGTCATCCGATTATCGTCAAAAGCCATAAACCCATCAAAACTGACTCTTAGTGACACCAAGATAAGACAAGTTTCTTTTTCCTATTATTTTGGTCTCGTTACTGTTTTTGGGGTTGATAAATTAGGGAAATGAAGAAAGAAAAAAAAAAAAATATTGTGTGAGACTACAATATTAGGGAACTTCAATTACTGTGTTTTTAGCTACTACAGAGCAGCTCAGTTCTTGCCACTCATAAAGGTTCTTTCTTTAACTCTTATTTCTCTTTCTATTCTCTACTAATACTGGTATTTGTAACTTAATTTCAATGATTTTTTAAATTTGCTGTAATGGGTATATAAATGATCTGAAGTAAATGGTTTCTTGAGTTGTTTCAGCTGATTTTGAAGGGAAACACACCTTTATTATGCTTGCCTGATTGATGATATTGTGCTACCTCAGTTCTTGATTTTTTATATATGAAAAAGTTACCATTTTTTTAATCATTTCTTTGATAAACAAACAAGACATTGGTGTACTTGAATATGCTTGCTTGATTGATGATGTTGTGATATCTTAGTTCTTGTTTTTTATATATGAAAAAAGTTACCATTTTTTTCATTTACCTTGATAAATAAGACAGTAGTGTACTTGAAATATGCTTGTTTGGTTAAGTTGGTATGTGTATCTGCTCTTTTTTACTAATACTGGTTCTTGATTTTAGTAATTTTGTTAAATTTGCTGTAATGGGTATAAAAATTACCTGAAGTAAATGGATTCTTGAGTTGCTTCAGCTGATTTTGACAGGAAACGCACCTTGATTATGCTTTCCTTATTAGTGATATTGTGCTATCTCAGTTCTTGTTTTCTATATATGAAAAAGCTACCATTTTTTCATTTCTTTGATAAAGAAGACAGTAGTGTACTTGAATACTAAGTTGCTTGGCTTCTCCAAAAATGTTGCCGCACCCGTGTGGGATCCTTCAACAATACACTACTTTTGGAGGATCCGACACGCACCCGTAGATATTTTTGAAGAGTCCGAGCAACATAGCTTGAATATGCTTGTTTGGTTAAGTGGGCCTGTTTATCTACTATCTACTAATACTGGTTCTTGATTTTGGTAATTTTGTTGAATTTGCTGTAATGGGTATAAACATTATCTGAAGTTGATTTTGTTTTTCATGGACCTAAATGGTTTCTTGAGTTGTTTCAGCTGATTTTGAAGGGAAACCCACCTTGATAATGCTTACCTGATTAGTGATATTGTATCTCTTAGTTCTTGTTGTTTTATATATCAAAAAGTTACTTTTTTTTTTTCCATTTCTTTGATAAACAAGGCAGTAGTGTATTTACATATGCTTGTTTGGTTAAGTGTCCTGTGTATCTGCAGAGGCAGAGCTGAGATTTCAACTTTGTGGGTTCTGAATTTTAGAACGACGACTTCCAAGTGCTAATAATTGGGTTCTAAATTAATAATCTTACATATTTAATGGATTTCTTAATACAAATATACTGTTTGAGCAAAAGCCATTGGGTTCAGCCGAACCCGTACTTGAGCTTCTAACTCCACCCTTAATTTGCATCCGGAGGAGGAGCTAAGGGAGGTAAAGGGTTTCAACTGAATCCCCTTTGCCGAAAAATTATACTACACAAATAAGGAGAAAAAGTTTTTTGTTGGTTATATATAAATTATTGTATCCCCTCGACACAGAGGTAGATCCAAAATTTCAACTTTATATGTTCAAGTTCAAAGTGCTACCATATCCCATTTCATTTACTGGGTTCCAAATCTATTATTTGTACTTATTCAGTGAAGTTTTTAACATATATACAAGGTCTGAGGTATAGTTATTGGTTTCAGATGAACCCGTAAAATGTGAACTACATCCGCCTTTGCTTCGACGTAAGGGAAGATTCTAGTGTGGTGGTAAAGGGGGTTCGAAAATTATTTCAAGTCATAGGTTCAAATCCTTGGTGTGAAACTCTAGTATTTTTCTTAATCCCCTTATATGAATTTTTGTCTCCGCTACTGTTTGCATCTTGTTTATTGGTGACGGGAAAGGTGGTAATCTCATTGACAGGTTGAATTTTAAGTTAGTGGATGTGGAGTAATGCTGTGAGTATGTGACCGCTAACTTAAAAGACAAATGATTTGCATGTGTCTGGATGAAATGGGTCCTAATAGACAAATGGATCATCTGCGTACACTTTACCCTCCCCAGACACCACATTGTGGGATTTCACTGGGTATGTCGTTGTTGTTGTTGGGTCCTAATATAGTGGAAAGGATATAGATGATCCATAGAGCAGACCCCAACTAGTTGACGATTAAGGCCTCGTGATTGATCAACTGATTAATATAACTAGTTCGATCCGAAGACAGTTCGTTCAAATTGCCGGCAATGCGGGTGAAGGACTCTGATAAATATGAATGCAGTTCATTTAAGTCCTTTGGAACACTGAGTAGTAGAGGCGGAGCCAAGTTTATGGGTTCTGGACCACAATTTTCTTTTTGCTTAATGGGTTCTGGGTAGATTATTTGTACATATTAAATGAATTTTTAATACAAATATAGTGTTTAAGCCAAAGTTACTTGGTTCTGCCGAACCCGTAATCGCCAATGTGGCTCTGCCCCTGCCGAGCACCCTATGTTTGTTAGGCAAATATTGGTGTCACTTTTGATTCCTTGCCGAGTTCACAAAACTTGTCATGTTATATGATATTAATGTCTTTATTGGAAGCATATTAGAAGCAAGTCCTTTGGGGCACTTGACGCCCTTCATTCACTATGTATACTAACTTTAGTTGTAACATCACCTTGTGTGCGTCACCATATTGTGGATCAAAATTCAAAACTAACTTTGAGATCCGTGGAAAAAAAAAAAAGATGCACTTATATATGAGATACACGTGCATTTTCTTGTACTTAAAAACACACAAAAGACTTTCAAGGAAGGCATTTTGTTCTTTGATGTTCACTGGATTGACCTGAAAAATTCCGCATGTTTTCAGCGTCGCGAGTGTCGACTTCCATAGTAATTGTTGATGGAACCAAACTGGCCAACATCTAGTGACGGTTATGCTGCTGATATATCTTCCATCAGGCAAGCTCAAGTACGCATTGAGCCCTTTGCGCACAAAACTCCTGTCCTCACTTCAGAAACCTTAGATTCTATTGCTGGAAGAAAGCTGTACTTTAAATGTGAATGCTTTCAGAAGGGGTGAGAAGCTCTTTAACGTAGAACAAAATGATTTTTTTTTTTAAAGTAGTTCCTGGGAAATGTGTGTTGTAGTGAACTAAAGTTTCTGTTATTCTCGCTTCTAAAGGTTCTAATTAAGGGCCATTGCTTCATGCAATTTATCAGGGGAGCTTTTAAATTCCGAGGGGCCTGCAATGCTATTTATTCACTTGATGATGATCAGGCCGTTAATGGAGTTGTAACTCATAGCAGGTTCGCTCAGAGCTTCCTGGTTTCTGTGGTTTACTATCTTTATTTATTTTTCTGGATTATCCCCTGATCTGCTTCTCGTCGCGTTTAGTGGAAATCATGCTGCAGCTCTTGCGTTGGCTGCAAAGCTACGGGGCATCCCTGCATATATAGTTATACCAAAAAATGCTCCAAAATGCAAAGTTGAGAATGTCAAACGTTACGGTGGTCAGGTTATCTGGAGTGAGCCATCGATGCACTCCCGAGAGGATACTGCGAACAAGGTGTTGCAAGATACTGGTGCTGTTCTTATACATCCCTATAATGACGGGCGCATCATAAGGTAACATTGTTTTTCTTTGTCATCTTCGAATAGATAATATTTGGTTCCATTCTGTCATCTTGTTTAAAGTTCTTCTTGACGAAACTGTTTCATTATATTAGGCAATAGATTATCATGGATTACATCAGATTTTGAGTTTCTTGTTTTCCAAATGGTCTTGAGAGAGTTTTACTTCAGAACACTTGGCTCTTATGCTTACAAGATATTTCGCTTTTCTCTTTAGCACCCTTTTAAATCTAAAGCGTTGATTACTACTTTTCGGTATGTACCTGCAATTTTGGATTCCCTCGTCCAAATTCACACCGAACATTAGATAGTTTGACCCTCGTACCGAATCATCTCTCATAAAGTGGGACAGAGGGAGTAAACAGATTCACTTTTAACCTATTTATGCTATTTTCCTTCTCAGCCTCTAAAAGGTGCTCCCTGCGTTCACTTTTACTTGTCCAGTATTCCAAAAATAGATTTTCACTTTTACTTGTCACTTTTAGCATATCAAGATAAGACAATTTATTTTTTCCTGTTTTACCCATAGTATTAATTACTCACTTCAAATCATTTTTGAAATCCAATAAAAATATGCACCAATTTGGTTAATTATGCACTTCATTTATCATTTCTTAAACAGCGTGAAAAGTCCAAAGTGGACAAGTAAAAGTGAACGGAGGGAGTATAAACTAACATGAGTCTCACCCTTTATTCTAATATAAAACAATAGACATTTGTAGCAATTTCATTACAAACTATTCCAAGTCAACCTTGATCTTCTATTTGAAAATGGATGGAGTAACAGATTTTGATATTCCAAAATATTCTTTATCCAAAATTTGAACATTTTTGCAGGGAATCCAGACAACAAATGAATATTTCTCAATTAATATGTGTTTCGTGGTCTTTACAGTGGGCAAGGTACAATATCACTGGAGCTTCTGGAACAGGCTTCAGAGATTGACACTTTAATAGTCCCAATTAGCGGTAAATCAACTCTTTAAAGAATTTGATACATGCTTTCTTCAAATTTTATTTTGTAAATCAGCTGCATTTTCTGGTTTGGAATGAAGGAGGTGGTCTGATATCGGGAGTTGCATTGGCTGCCAAGGCCATTAATCCTGCCATTCGCATTTTGGCTGCCGAACCAATGGGAGCAGATGATGCTTTCCAGTCGAAGGTCAACGGTAGGATCACTAAGTTATCTGAAGTCAACACTATTGCCGATGGGCTTCGAGCTTTTCTTGGAGATCTCACATGGTAAAGTCTTAGAACTCATTCTACTCTATAAAATTGTGTGCCTATTTGGAGCATCTTTTTAGTCAAAGTCAAAGGTTCGTCAGTGGCAAGTTCGGCATAAATCAATCTTTTAGAGATCATTTAATCTTTTGGTTTATTTAATCTCTGTTGCTCGGACACTTAAAAAATGCCATTGGGTGCATGTCGGATCCTCTAACAGTCGTGCATTTTTTGAGGACCCCACATGGGTAAGACAAACATTTTTTGAGAATCCGAGCAACATAGTATTTAACCCTGCATTGAAGAAGCCTCTTTGTCCCTTCTCCCCAAGTCCTTCTACCCGCTAATTGTCAATCAAGCGCCCTATGGCTTTTTATATTTGGTGTGTTTTGGTATGATGGACGTCATTTTCTATAGGAAATGTTTTCCTGGAAAATGTTTTCAGGGTTTGGTTACAACAACAACATACCCAGTGAAATCCCACGGTGTGGGGTCTGGGGAGGGTAAAGTGTACACAGACCTTACCTCCATCTCAGAAGATAGAGAGGCTGTTTTCAGGGTTTGGTTATTGAATGGAAAGTGTTTTCACGGAAAAAGAAATTAAAAATTAGTTATAATATTGGCAACTTGGAGAGTGTTCCGGTCAAGATCAATAATAATGTCAAAGTGTTCATTGGAGCAAGTAATATATGAAGTTAAAAGTCAAGGCAGTTCTACGGAAAATTTCGACTGGATCAGAAAGTTTGTCATCTTCCTTTCATTCATACGCAACAGTTAAAATGAAATTCGCAAAGATTGTCTTTTGAACAGAAAATGATGAAAAATGTGTTCTCATTTTTCTTTTCCATCCTTCTAACATGTGAAAATTCTTATTTCCCACTGTAGGGATCGGACTGCGTTAGTCCCTTTGTCGCTCTTCAAAACTGCATCAAGGCAAATCCTAATGCATTTTCAAAGGACGTCCTCGAGGATGATGGGGATGATGTCAGCAAACAAGATGCAGTGCAGAAGGAGGAAACAGCAAAACAAGAATACAGAATCATCCCTCCTATTTGGTCTGTAGAATCAAAGGGTACTAAGCGTAATAAGCTCTAGATGGCTCGTCGTTATCTTTCGTTTTTTGGTCCTTTCATTCTAGAAAGCTCTGGTGGTATAACTACACTAAGTAGCAGAGTATTGCCAGAAAAAAAAAAAAATCCGTTGTGATTTACATGATCAAACTGTTAAAGTTTATTAGTATGGAACTGTAGAGACTAGGCCATTGCTTCGAAGGAATTTTGGATTGGTTCAAGTTTTCATGTGATATCAACTTTTCGGTGTTATGAATTTCTATTTCATGGAAAATTTCACTCAAAGTCTCTTCCTTAACTTCTGCAAGATGTAGAAATAGAACTTTTAGCTTCAAATTTGACTATAATGAGTTATGGGGACAATTCTGTACAATTGTTGGATGAGAATAGGAAATATCCTGTACATTATCTTTGGTTAAGCTGCTTTTATCTTTGATCATGTACTGGGGATAATTCTATCATAGTTTTGATGTTTGCACCAAGGTGAGACATAAAATTTCCAAGGTAATTATACCATTTTATGCACATATATTAATATCTTAAAATTCCAAATAGATGTATGGATAACTATTATAACTAATAACAATACAGTCTTTTGGTGTTACGACCTGATGCTCTCTCCTTGGAATACCTCTTTCGTGTGTCTTTCTCATGATGAGAATAGAATATGGAGAGATCAGGCCCAAAGCGAGCTTTCTTTATTTAAGAGACGGGTTGAATTGAAAGGCTTCTTTTCGCTCTCTGTGGGTTTAATTGGTCTTAATTGATTTGGAAATACTAGTATACTAAATGGGTTGATTTTTTTTGTTCTTGTTGCCTTTTTATTACTTTGTTCACTATTAAATTGTAGTCTCTAAATTGTATTAAGGTGGAGTTCGGCATATTTACAACTTACAAGTTCTCTAAATTGTATTAAGGTGGAGTTCGGCATATTTACAACTTACAAGTTAAGTATAAAATTTATGTAAAAGGTACATGTTATGCACTTTTTGTATAAGTATTTCTCGGATATTTTATGATCAATCGTGGGAAACAAAAAAAGTTTATTTTAGAGTAATAAATACTTTTGGTACGGAAAATCATGTAAAACATTAATGGCTTTGGCAGATATTTGGATTCAACAACCCACACTAGAATAATTTATCTAAACTCATGCTTTGACATATTTCTGGATTCCATGCTCTATCAACTTAATTTTGATATTAATCGTAAACAATTATTAACTTGTAAAATATTAATGTTAGGGGTTAATTGCAACAAATAAAGACAGAAAACACCCTGTCAAAATGAGCAAATGTGTTCCATTTTTCAGCGAGTTATTTTAGATATCGGTTTATTTTTTAAACTTCGAAAAATTTAAAGGGTATTGATGATAGATTTAAGTAAAAAGTAAAGGGTAATTTTGTCTTTTGGTGTTTAACCCATGAATTGTTATTCCATGATATAATAGGTATAAAATAATGCACGTATTAGTGTATATGTTTAACCCATGCATTGTTATTCCATGATATATTAGGTATAAAATAATGCACGTATTAGTGTATGAAATTATACCCAGATTAGCGATGCATGACTTAAAAGAACTAGTAAACACTGGATAAGCAAATACTAAAATTTATACCATGGTTATTTTACCCAATCCACCAAACCAAACGAGTCCTTTAGGCAGGCAAATGTATCCTATTGGCTAATTTTCAACAGTATATTAAAATTTACTAAAATTTTAATAAATATTACATTTAAACTTATAATTTTAATAGTACGATAAGTTCCGTATCAAGAATCTTAAAGGATCTAATTCATTAAGTTTAAATCCTAAATACATTTCTGCCCTAGAGGCACATCTGGTAAGATGTATTTGACAAAATAATCACCGCACAAAAGATATGCTTTATTTTCTAATGTATTCGGGAAGAAATTTAAACCATGAAACTTAGTACAAATAAACTCTTAATCGCACAAAGATAATCTGCTTACACCTCTTAATCACACAAAGATAATTTGCTTTGGACTCAATCACACAAAGATAATTTGCATACAACTCTTAATCACATAGATAATTTGCTTGGGACTCTTAATCACACAAAGACAATTTGCATACAACTCTTAATCGCATAGATAGTTTGCTTGGGACTCTTAAATCACACAAAGATAATTTGCTTATAACTCTTAATCACACAAAGATAATTTGTTTACAACTCTTAATCACACAAAGACAATTTGATTAATACTAGTATTAATCTAAAGCGACAATAGGGTGGTAGCGCTTTTATTAGTTGAAACAAAAAAAAAAAAACTACATGCAGCTTGTGAATGCCAAAAAAAAAGCCACGGAAAATTTATGACTCATCTTCTTTAAACCAACTTCAAGAAGGCTTAACTTTCCCCTATATATGTACACATCAATATATGAACACGGTGCTATCAAGAAGTTGTAAAGCATGGAAATAATGGAGGATAAAAATGTAGTAGTAGAAGAAAACACCAATAATTACAAGGGAAAAGTGTGTGTGACAGGTGCATCTGGTTTTGTAGCTTCATGGTTGATCAAACGCCTTCTCTTGTCTGGTTATCATGTCATTGGCACAGTTAGAGATCCAGGTACATCGAACTAATCATACTCTCATTACTTGTCTATGTCACATACAATGGCGAAAACAGAAATTCTAACGAAGGGACTAAAAAAAAGAACACAAGAATTCCATAAAAAGGATTCAAACCTGCGACCTAAAGCAATTTTTGAACTGCCACTACCCTAAAGCTTTCCGTGTACAGGGGGATTCAACATATATATAAAGAACTCCGGTTCTTTCTATCCTTTTACACAATATAATTTTCCGACTGAGGAATTGAATTCCCTTCATGGCGTTGAGGGTGGCTAATTTGGTGAGCTCCTTGCCTTCTACAGTTGAGGTAGATGGCTCAAACCCATCAGTTGCATAACATTCCTTTTCCTTTTCCCTTCATAAGATGTAGCTCTGCCCCTGCATACATTTGTATTGAAATCGAATAGTTACACACAATCGTAAGCGAAAATACTCACTTGGGAGAGTCAAAATATAATTTATACCTTTCAAGGGGATTCAATATATAGTATATATACACTGATAAAAAATTGACCTATCTATACATGTCAATAGACTCCCCATGAATAAGGGTTCCTTTTCGGGCAGCCGTCCTATAGGTGGTAGGGTAGGTTTGTACCGCTCTGCGGCCAATCTTCCTAACCACACACAGGTCTGGCTTAGAGCGTGTGAAACGCATCACTACCTCGTAAGGGTGATGAGACCATAGCATGTTACACAAAACTGTCGCTTTCTCTTTAATGTTGTCAATCAAGATAAGTAGGTGGGGCGAATCAAAGTTATATTCCGGTCAATTGTCCGCCCAGTCAAGTGCAAACAACACATTAGAATCATGCGACGCACGCTGCTGGTGTGCTCTGCTCGCGAGACAAGCGGCAATAGCTCCGCCCCCAAAAGGGATACATATACATAAATAAATTCTTGTAATATAGTTACTAGTAATGGAGATTCATCCACTCAATCTATTTCATGGTACTGAAGTTTTTATGTCAATAAATCAGGGAACCAGAAGAAAGTAGGACATCTATGGAAGCTACAACGAGCAAAGGAGAGACTCCATCTGGTGAAGGCTAACCTAACTGATGAAGGCAGCTTTGATGATGCGATTATGGGTTGTGAAGGTGTTTTTCATACTGCCTCACCTGTCTTGGGAAAGCCTACTTTTGATGCCACGGTATCCAAAATCTTCTATCTGTTTCATTTTATATGACAATATTTGACTAAAAAAAAGAGTACCATATAAAATTGAACGGAGTGAATGACCTTTAAGTAACTAATTTTGCATGCTGCAGGTTGAAATCTTGAATCCTGCAGTAGATGGTACCTTAAATGTGCTAAGATCCTGTAAGAAAAATCCAAGACTGAGACGTGTGGTTTTGACTTCATCTTCTTCGACAGCAAGGGTAAGAGATGACATTGACCCCAACATACCCTTGGATGAATCATCTTGGAGCTCTGTCGAATTCTGCAAAAAATTTGAGGTAGATACATCTGTTCTGCTATTAATATTTCCTATAAAATACTCTGTCCATTCTGTTTGATATTGATTGAGTACTAAGTTTAAATATCAGTTTGACTTTATGTACAGAAGGGTACTAAATTAGTAGTTGCAAAGATAGTTTGATAGTGAGAATATCAGTTAAAACTTTTAAGGGTGTGTTCAGTATGGAGGAAATTTTCTATGTTTGGTTGGTCAACATTTCCTCTAGGAAAAACAAGTTTCTTAAAAGTCAGAAGATTACTTCCCTTATAAAATTAGGGAAAAAAAGTTTCATAAACGGCATTTCATGTTGATTATCTCCCCGCAGCCCTAACTCTCACCCCCATTTCCCCCTTGCCCTTCCCCACCGCTACCCCACCCCCACCAATCCCACTTCCACCCTTGCAGTGTTTGCCTAAATTATATAAATGCTCTTCAGACTACTTTTTCTGTTTACTCATCAAACACCAGAAAATGAGTAAGCAACCTACTTACTTTCGAGGAAAACACTTCCCTTCATACCAAACACATCCTAAAATTTAAATATTTTCTCGCCTTTTCTTGGAAGTTTTATAGAAATAGAATGGGATCAAACATTTTGACACTTACCAAAATAAGAACAGTGTCATATAAATTCAGATGGAAAGTATAAACAATGATCTCACCATTTTACTCTTTCCATGCAAGATTTGGTATGTACTATCAAAGACCCTAGCTGAGAAGGCTGCTTGGGAATTCTGTAAACAAAACAACGTTAATCTTGTTACACTACTCCCCTCTTTCATCATTGGGCCAAGTTTGCCTCCAGATTTATGTTCAACACCAAATGATGTTCTTGGTTTGCTTAAAGGACAGACAGATAAGTTTGAATTCCATGGAAGAATGGGTTATGTTCATATAGATGATGTAGCACTCTCTCATATACTTGTCTATGAGCATCCAAATGCTCATGGGAGGTTCCTTTGCAGCTCAAAGGTTCTTGACAACAATCAACTTGTCTCAGTTCTATCAAAGCGCTACCCGTCTTTGCCTATTCCTAAAAGGTTAGTATAATCCCGAGAAGAGGCGTATTCATTATATAAACTATGGGTGCATTTGAACCTATTGTCTCAAACTCAAGTTACATACAGTCAACCTCTCTATAACAGCGGCGTTTATTCCGATTCCGATATTTTTTGGCGACTCCTTTTTTTTTTTTTGCTATAGTGAAATGTTGTTATAGAGAATATATAACATAACATGAAAGATCGGTTCCACAGAAGATATGGATGTTGTTATAGAGAGGTCTGACCAATTTTTTTTTTTTTTTTTTTTTTTTTTTTTTTTTTTTTTTAAATCAAGAAAGCTCTGACTGTATATGTTGTGGCAGATTATAGCAGGAGTTGTCATCTGACATTGCTTTGCTAAAATTTCACTATACAATGTTTTGTAGAAAAATCTAGTGCAAATACAACAGGTTAGCACCACTTCAAAATAATACAAAGTAAACATTAATTAAGAACATGAAATAACACCTTAAATGCCCTACAGCTCAAGTGACAACTACATGTACAAGCCAAGTTCTGTGAATAGGACGATAACACTCGCACAAAATCCTGTATATGTTACTATGCATATAGAAGTGAAAAAGTAAAACCTATATATGTATGTGAGTATCGTAAGAAAAGAGGGTGCACTTCACTGCTTTGAGATCTTGGATCCGTCTCTGTGACCTAGAAATATCTATAGCTACATCTTTATTCGTTATCTCTGCTAAAATCATATAGTAATAGAAACTAGAAAGAAATGCAGTACCGTTTTGATGAAGATTCACATTTGCCAACACTGCTATTTCAGGTTTAAGGAACTGGATCGACCTCCCTATGAATTCAACACTTCGAAGCTGGAGGGCTTAGGAATGAAATTCAAGTCCATTGAAGAGATGTTTGATGATTGCATCACATTCCTCAAAGAGAGAGACCTTATTTCTTCCATCTAAGATACAACATTTCTGCATAAAAGCTCTGTAATGAACCTTGGATGTTTTATTTTACGTATCTCATGTTCGGATCCTTTGTTGTCCATACCAATGATTACCTCATCACCATATTATTAAAATGAAACTTGTCCTAGCATAATACCTGTGCTGCTGCTGCTGCTGCTTAGCATTTATGACATAAAATAAGCACATACATAATCCACATATAAAATGTCATAACAGATAGCTGTCCTATGCAGAATCCAAAACCAAAATTATCAACGCTTTTAGTTTTGTAAACCTGAAAATATGAGTGATCAGGAATCAGCTAAAGTTTATGACTGCTCAAGATATTAGAGCAAAATTCTCGCATGATCCCAATGATTAGAAATAGTTGCACGTGTAATACACAACAACAACTAGCTAAAATAGAAAAGTATGAAACACTGGCCTTTGAAGCGCATGATGATTGAAACTCTCGCTTTTATCATAAATTGAACCGACTACACTGATAAGCTACCAAGAAATATAACATTAGAATTTCTCACTTTGAAACGACACCGGATCAAGCCAGACAATGAAAAGAAGCAAAAGGAAAAAGAACACATTGTTGTATTCACTACCTAATAAGATTAAAAACGGAAACACTTGATCCAAATTTACCAAAAAAAATGTAACATTTGATTGTGAGCCTATGCGTCGATTACTTACCCTCATAAACAGGCAATGCCAATGAATCAGAAAACTTCAAATGAAAAGCTCTAACACCACCCAATTTTTTCGGAACAAACTCAACAATTGCTTCAATGGCAGCTAAAACATTCTCCACAACTTCACCATTTTCCATTCCTCCTCTCCCAATTTTCAAAACACTACAAGTCCCACTCTTTAAACACAACAAAGTCGACGAACATGCTCTTTCTATATTATTACAGCTGCACGTATAATAAACATAAGTAGCTAAAATAGAAAAGGATGAAACAACTGTCCTTTTGAGCACATGATGATTGAAACTCTCAGTTTTATCATAAATTGAACCGACTAAACTGATAAGCTAAATATAACATTAGAATTTTCCACTTGAAACAACATTAGATCAAATCAGACAACAAAAGGACAGCAAATGGAAAAAGAACATATTGTTGTATTCACTACCTAATAAGACTAAAAATGGTAACACTTCATCCAAATTTACCACGAAATATAACATTTGATTGTGATCGAGCCTATGCGTCAATTACTTACGCTGATATCTAGCTGGAAAAATCTTTTGAAGACCCAAGATTTCACTTTCTCTACTTTTTCTTCTCGGTATTTTCTCTTTGATCAGGCAAAGCCTCATACACAGGCAATGCCAATGAATCCGAAAACTTCAAATGAAAAGCTCTAACACCGCCCAATTAACTTACTTTTTCACTAAATTATTTTTGTTATAACTCATTTCGCTGCATCTTTAATATAATTTATATCGTTTATACTACTTCCATGGGACACACGTGCAACGCCCGTGTCCAAAACTAGTGAAGTAAAAATTGAGGCGCGACATGAATTTCCTCAACGAAACAACTAAAGCAACTTGAAAGTGAAAATCAGTAAGAACTTAAAGGTATATAAAACTGAGATTTCCACTCCTCAACAGTGCGAACAAGGTCCGAATTTCTTACAGTGACATTTTTTCCAAACACCTGGCAATTTTTTTTTTTTTTTTTTTTTTTTTGTGAAGGTAACAGTAGTATGTATAGACTAAACCAGCACATAGGTTGTGCTGAAAACCATATTTACTTTAGGCAAAAGAAAAACTGATCCAACATTCTAACAAGATCCTAGAATATCTATAATGCACTCAGTATCTTCTGGATATATCTGCTTACACCAAAAACAAAAAAGTCTAATGCAATTCAGTTTGATCTTTTGTGCTTCATTACTGATGTCCTCAAAACACCTGGCACTTTGTATAAACGAAAAAAAAAAAAAAAAAAAAAAAAAAAAAAAAAAAAAAGGTCAGCCATAACACCATGCATATCCATGAATCAAGATAGGCCAAGAAGAAGGGCAAAAGAAAATAGAAGTTCACACACAACAGTAGATGAACACAACTCATCAGCAAGAGTTTCAAAGCGAAGGCAAGAACCAAAAAACAAAACAAATAGTGTTTATATGCATTGATAGTCTAAAGAAGGGAAAAAGAATAAAAAACAATCAGAGGCAGCATATGGGTGTTCGTAAAGTCAGAGGATGAATAAAAATAACAGAAAACACAAAAGGCAAATGACACTGAGAAGAGCAAATGGAGAAAAAATTAGAAGAACACATTGTGTTTGTTATGTGAGGCACAATGTAAAATGTCTGATCATTATTCTGATGGAATAATACAAAGTCAAATGATTGTATAGAAAGATGCTTCCAAACCAATTTTACTACTCCTATTTAATATTCAACGGGGCCATAACATGGGGAGTTCCTTGGCTGTTCAAATTAATTTTAAATTTTCTGGGGAATGTGTATGAACAATGAATAATACTGTAGTTGCTAATGTCAATCGGCATTTGATGTTATTGTTTTAATTAATCCAAAAAGAAGAAACTAAACTAAAATATACTTAACTCTGTAGTAAACACTACTACAAATACTCGACAATGGGGAAGATGATTGTATTTAACAAACTGAAATAGGAAATTACAATTGGAAAACTAAGAAATGAAACAGTAAACAAAGAATGGGGATGACAAGCTTAGACTCGAAGAAAGGAGATGAGAAGTTCGCATAACCCCGATTGCTCCCACAAGGCACTGTTTATCACCCTGGATCCCATTCCACTGGCCCATTTACAAATACTGGTTCAGGCCCATTCATAACAAACTCTGCATCAAACTTATTTCTGGCAGCAATTAGCAGCCAACTTTGATTTGACTGTCTCCTATAAAATCAAATGATTGTATACAAAGATGCTTTTCAGGTCTCCCACTCCAAACAAACCAATTATACTACTACTACTACTACTATTTAATACTGATATATACGTTAAATTAATTTCTGGGGGATGTGTACAAACAATGAATACAAATCCAGTTAATATTAATCCAAATTGGAAATTATTGTTTTATGCAGAATGATTACGATCAAAAGTAATATGCATATCCTGCTTCTTTTTTCTGTTTTTTTTTTTTTTTTTTTTTTTTTTTGGGGGGGGGGGGACATCAATTACTGAGCGTGGATGCAAGTGGCAGGTCAAACCTGAAACAATTAAAATATAAGAGTAGTTAAATGACAGCTAGCAACATATTAAAATATACTTACTCTGTATCAAACTTCTTTCTGGCAGCAGTTGCAGCCAACTTGATTTAAATTTCTCCCATATGCCTTTTTTAAATAAGAGGAAACAGCAAAGGGGACAGCGACCTTATATGCCTGGTGCATGTATTGCTGTAACACCACACTCAAGAAGGACATAACGAGAAAAGGTTCAAAATAGTTCTTTCGGCAAAGTTTACATTTCGCTCGGCATATGTATCATAACATCTCGCAAGTTATGCCGGACACTGCAAAACTTTCAAACACTCAATATGATCTAAAAAATACTACACAATTTATGCGGTATAACTTAATTCCTATAGAACTTGTGCCGAGCAAAGCAAAAGTTCAATTTCCAAAGATAAAAATGTTACAAAACTTATGCCGAGCAATGCAGGTCTGAACATTTTTCATTAAATTGAGCAGCAAGGGCAAAAATAAAGATCACAGTTTTGAGAGACAAAAATTAAAAAACAGTGCATTTGAAGGGCAATCCGTGAAAAAACTTCCATAAAAAGAACATGGAGATATGCTATTTATTAAAAATGCAACGCCTTAGCAGAGAAAAAACTTGATTTATAACTTGGGACATTTCAATGTGGAGAAACTCTACAAGGTGGCAAACATTTGAACTTAGATATAACTTAGATATATATAACAACAACACTGATTTTAGAAAAAAGTGAAAAAAAGCCAAACACTGATTTTTGAAAAAGTGAAAAAAAAAGGGAAAAAAGTGAATAATTCTTATGGCCAAACGGGTCACTTCATTGGTAGTCCTTAATTCACATAAATAATCTGCAGTTGAAGCAAGAAATTAGAATTTACATGAACGTCATGATTGTGATAAAAGCCAAAAAGTCACAACGCATCCCAAATCTGCTAATGAAATCTCCTAGCTTTCAATAATAATGCTTGAGATTGCTTAATTGATCTCAAATACAGCTTTGGATTAACTAACGAATAAGTATATTACACGAAAACTAAATAGAAATCACTGTAACTGAAGCATGAAATTGGAAAAAAGAAACGAAAAAGAAAAACATCCAGATAAAGACAAAACCCAAAAGCACAATACCATCTTTCCAAAACAGCAAATCAAATCACCTGCTTTAATTTTCTCGTCTGGATTACAATTCTTGTGAGTACATAATTTCATATAAAGTGGAATTTGCTTTTAGAGGGAAAAAAGTAATAGAAGAATTTAAAACATAGGAGTATATATATTGGAGAACCTCCATTTTTTTAATAATATTGGAAGAAAATATATATAAATCTGAATATATATATACAAGAAATTAGAATTGGAAGAATGTGCTTTTAGAGGAAAAAAGTAAAAGAAGGATTTAAAAATTTTTTTTATATTGTCCAAACAGAATTATTAGGTGGTGGAATTGTACAAACATATTATATATATATCTATATTTATATGCTTTAATTAAACAAATATATATATATCACAATCAACGGCTTCAGTTTCTTCAACTTGATCTTAGTTTTATCTCTACTGTTTCTCTTTCTCCAGCTTTCTTCCAATATTTTCCATACAGCCCCTTTTTTAGAGGAAAAAAGTAAAAGAAGGATTTAAAACTTTTTTTTTATATTGTCCAAACAGAATTATTAGGTGGTGGACCATTGTACAACACATATTATTGTTACTTTTAACTTTTCCCCACATATATTTTTCCACAAGCACCATGTTCATCTGTCGGATTTTTTATGCTTTAATCACATTATTAATGGACCATCTTAAACACTCAATTCATTAACACAAAAACAGTATTCATCTCTTATCAAACTCACAATCAACGGCTTCAGTTTCTTCAACTTGATCTTAGTTTTATCTCTACTGTTTCTCTTTCTCCAGCTTTCTTCCAATATTTCCCATACAGCCCCTTTTTTAGAGGAAAAAAGTAAAAGAAGGATTTAAAACTTTTTTTTATATTGTCCAAACAGAATTATTAGGTGGTGGACCATTGTACAACACATATTATTGTTACTTTTAACTTTTCCCCACATATATTTTTCCACAAGCCCCATGTTCATCTGTCGGATTTTTATGCTTTAATCACTTTATTAATGGACCATCTTAAACACTCAATTCATTAACACAAAAACAGTATTCATCTCTTATCAAACTCACAATCAACGGCTTCAGTTTCTTCAACTTGATCTTAGTTTTATCTCTACTGTTTCTCTTTCTCCAGCTTTCTTCCAATATTTTCCATACAGCCCCTTTTTTTTCCAGACTCTTGAAAATGGTTGATGCCTTTGTGTCATATGCAGTTCAAAAACTGGGGGATTTCCTCATACAGGAAGTTAACCTGCGTTTAAGTCTGAGAGAGGAAGTGCAGTGGCTTCGAAATGAGCTTCTGTACATGCAGTCTTTCCTCAAAGATGCAGAAGAAAAGCAAGTTGGAGATCATAGAGTTCAACAATGGGTGTTTGATATCAACTCTGTTGCTAATGACGCTGTCGCTATACTAGAGACTTACAGCTTTGAGGCTGGTAAAGGCGATGACGATGGATTTGCTAGTCGTCTCAAGGCTTGCACTTGCATCTGTAGGAAGGAGGCCAAATTCTACAATGTCAGCAAGGAGATCCAATCCCTCAAGCAGCGAGTCATGGATATCTCTCGCAAACGAGAGACTTATGGTATTAGAAATATCGATAATATTGCAGGAGAAGGGCCAAGTAACTGAGGCCAAACACCTCCTATGTAGGAGAAGGACTGAGGAGAACTACCTCCTATGTGGATGATCAAGATCCGATTTTTGTTGGCTTTCAAGATGTTGTAGAAGGACTGCTAGCTGAAATTCTCAAAGCAGAGCCTCACCGAAGCGTCATCTCCATTTATGGCATGGGCGGGTTAGGCAAGACTACTCTTGCAAAAAAACTCTACCATAGTCCTAATATAGTCTCTAGGTTCCAAAAACGCGCTTGGATGTGTGTTTCTCAAGAGTATAACGCCATGGATCTCCTAAAGCATATCATCAAATCTATCCAAGGAAGTGACGAGAAAGCTCTAGATCAGTTGGAAAAGATGACTGAAATAGATCTAGTAAGAGACCTTCAGAATCTACTGAAAGGAGAAAAATACCTTGTGGTGGTCGATGATTTATGGCATAGAAAAGATTGGCAAAGGCTGAACAGAGCATTCCCGGATAGCAAGAATGGCAGCAGAGTGATTATTACCACGCGGAATGAGGATGTTGCCGAAAGAGCAGATAACAAAGGTTTTGTCCATAAACTCCGTTACCTTAACCAAGAAGAGAGTTGGGACCTCTTTTGCAAGAAACTACTCGATGTTCGGGTAATGGTCCCAACAATGGAAAGGCTAGCTAAGGATATGGTGGACAAGTGTAAAGGCTTACCTCTTGCAATTGTTGTATTAAGTGGACTACTTTCGCATAAAAGGGGCTAGAACAATGGCAAGAGGTGAAGGACCACCTTTGGAAGAATATTAAAAGGGACTCTGAAAAGGACTCTGTTCCTATCTCCTACATACTATCATTGAGCTACAATGATTTGCCAACTGAGCTCAAAAACTGTTTTCTTTACTTTGGTATTTTCCCAGAAGATCATGAGATCCGTGCGGAAGACATAACGCGGTTGTGGCTGGCGGAGGGATTCATACCAAGAGGAGAAGAAAGAATGGAGGATGTCGCTAAAGGCTTCCTGAATGAGCTGATAAGACGAAGCTTGGTTCAAGTGGCACGTACACATTGGGAAGAAGTTACTGAATGCAGGATTCATGATCTACTTCGGGATCTTGCTGTAGAAAAGGCATTGGAGGTAAACTTCTTTGACATTTATGATCCAAGAAATCACTCCATATCCTCCTTATGTCTCAGACATGTCATTCATGGTCAAGCACAAAGGTACCTCTCACTTGATCTTTCTAACTTGAAGTTAAGGTCAGTTATGTTCTTCGATAGAGATTTTATGAGTTAAGTCTTATAAAGTTCCGTAATCAGTTCCAACATATATATGTGTTGTACTTGGATTCTCGTGGCATACATCTGAATTACCTGATGCCATAGGAAGTTTGTACCACCTCAAGTTCTTAAGATTGAGAGGTATCCCTGTTCTTCCCTCCTCCATTGGCAACCTCAAGAATTTACAGACACTTGATGTCCAAAACAACGGAAACCCATGCCAACTACCCCCCGAGACAGCCGACCTAGTAAATCTAAGACATTTACTTGCTCCATATTCAGAACCTCTGAAAGGTATAAACAAACTCACAAGTCTTCAAGTTCTTAGAGGCATTTGTTGTGATCAGTGGCGAGATGTTAACCCTGTTGATTTAGTCAATGTTCGAGAATTAAGCATGTATGTATTAAGAAATCTTACTCCCTAAACAACATTAGCAGCTTGAAAAGCCTTAGCACTCTCGAATTGTTGTGTGAAGATGGTGAATCATTGCCAGCCCTAGAATTTCTTAGTTCTTGTCAAAAGCTCCAGAAATTGTGGTTAGATGGGAGAATAGAAAAACTGCCCCCATTTCCAAATTCAATCACAATGATGATCCTTTGTGGCTCAGAACTCATGGAAGATCCGATGCCTATTCTGGGAATGTTGCCAAACCTAAGGGATCTCCAATTATTAGATAGAGCTTATGAAGGAAAAGAAATTACCTGCAGTGATAACAGCTTCAGTCAACTGGAGTTCCTTCGTCTTGTTATCTTTTCAACCTAGAAAGATGGGATTTAGGCACAAGTGCAATGCCTCTGATTAAAGGTCTGAGTATCATGAACTGTCCAAAGCTAAAGGAGATTCCAGAGAGAATGAAAGACGTGGAGAGATCTGATTTTGATGAAGCTTTTGAAGCATATATGATATCCTATTTCATAATAGCAGAGGTAACAAATCCCAATCCCTAATCACCATTTCTTTAATTGCTTTTACTCAGATCTGTTAGTATTACTCATTCTATCACAGATCTCTTAGTATTAGGTTTAATTTTTATACCATGACAATTTAATTATTTTTTTTTTTTTTTTTTTTAACATCACAAACTTACTAATAAAAGTCAATATTTTGATTTTCATGGGTATACTTTCCTAAAAAATGTTTGTTGGTGAATGAAAATAACTTCGAAAACATATATTTTAATAATTAAAATTAATAATAATACTAATAGCACATTGGAGAATTTCTTGATGAAAATTTGAAGACTAAAAATTATTAAAATTGTTTCAGTATTGGTTGGAGCAACTAATATGAAGTTAAATATAATTCTATAGAAAATGACTCTCACCATTAAGTGAACATTATAATTACTCTTTAATTTAGGTAATTGATAAATCTGTTGTCTTTTATTGAATACTACTAATTATTATTTATGTCTTACAATTTGGGTGAAACAGGAGAAGCAACTAGCTGTTAGTGGAAAATAAAATGGCAGATGCGGGTACTGTTGCGAACCACTTGAAGACATTCACATTGTAGAAGCATTAATCAGATTTTAGGGTTGTCAATGAGAGCTTATCTCAAACTTGAATATTTTGCTTTGGTTTTTGAGTGTTTAATTTCCTTTTATTTTTGGTTTTATTGAGTGTGTGGAATTGGTTTGAATAGAATTGTTTCTGGGATTCTATGCAAGAACGATTTTGTGATGTTTTAATTAATTGTTCTGCAAAAATGGTTTCATTTACTCTCTTTTACTGCTTAAATATAGATTCTTCATCTAGCTTATGCTTTTTAATTCTTAAACTTTACTTATCATGTAGTTAAATATAGATTCTTCATCTAGCTTATGCTTTTTAATTCTTAAACTTTACTTATCATTTGTTAGGTATTTCTCGGGAGTTCTTTTTTTTTTTTTGGTAACTAAACAAGAGATTCTTAGATGTTTCCATTTACTCCGCTTCTTTAGGTGATGTATTTGTTGAGGATTATGACTCAGCATGGGAAGATGATTCAGATATTGTTATCTATGACTAATCTGTTGAGATTTATTAAACTTCCCCTGTTATTTAGTTATTGATTGGCTATGAAGTTAATTATGATGTATCCTATGCGTTCGCTCTATCTCGGGGTAGTTGATGGTCATTGCCTTGTGGACCTGTCTGTATTCAATTTCAATTTATTTAGGGAGTCTCGCTTGTTTCAATTTATAATCTTTGTTCCATAAGTAAATATTGAAGTGGTTCTTTGACCACTTTTTTCTTATATTTTTTATAAATTATCCGAATTATAAATTATCGCCTAATAGGCTTGACTTATATAGTAACTTTTTATGTAGTTTTTAAATATATAAATTTTATTTTTACAAATTTGAAAAATTTATGTCAAAATTTACGGTCGAATTTATAAAGTTTGACCCTCGTAATCCGAAAAGGTTCACATAGGGAGTAATAGTTATGGGTTCAAATGAACCCGTAACTTTTGAACCCATAGCTTTTTGCCTAGACCACAAGTTATGTCCTAAAGTTTGTTCTTCAATTACTAATCTCCTCCACCCCATGCTTTAGCTCTCCATATAGTTTCATATTACATTCCACCGAACCCCATTTTTTCTTTTAATATCTTGATAACCTAGAAAGATGGCATTTAGCCACAAGTGCAATGCCTCTGATTAAAGGTCTTCGTATCCTTAACTATTCGCTTTAGCTAAAGGAGATTCCAAAGAGAATGAAAGACATGGAATGGTTGAAGGTTTAGAGATTTACAGAGCAAAGAAGAAGAAGAAGAAGGGGATTTCACTCTTGATCGATGAGCTGGCTGAAGTGTTTTCTATTGTTTTGCTCTCTTTTTCTTGTATCTTGTTTTGGTTTCTTTGAGATGAGAAAACAAATTAAAATGAGTCATTTACACTTTTGCCCCTGTTTTGTGCTGGTCTTTTATTTTTGCTCCTCAAGGCAAACAACTTTTTAGTTGGGAATAAATTTATATTTTACATCATAATATACCACAAGTTATGTCCGGCTCTCTTAAAGAACTTATGCCCCGCTAGTCATAAGTTCGATTGCTAAGGCGAAAATTAAAGACCAGCCTATTTGAAGGGCAAACCGCGCAATTTCTTCAATTTTTTAAAATCCATCGAACGTAGATGCTCAAAGTTAACAACAAAATTTCCAAGTCATGTTTTTTTATGAAGGAAAAAAAAATCACAGTTCAAGTCCAGACGAATATAGATGCTCAAAGTTAACAATATAACTTCCAAATCATGTTTTTTTATGAAGGAAAAAAAAATCACAGTTCAAGTCCAGACGAACATAGATGCTCAAAGTTAACAATATAACTTCCAAATCATGTTTTTTTATGAAGGAAAAATAATCACAGTTCAAGTCCAGATGCCAACTAACTCAATTCCCAATCAAAATACTCATCAATTCTTCAAATGTATTCATAAAGCAACACATTAGTTTATAGTTACCCCTGTCAACTTCATGATTTAATCAATTCAAGTAACAGCAAATTAATCGCAATGCAGGTTACCTCAACTATATTTTTCATAGTGACTAGATTAATGTCACCACATATTCAATTAGACACCAAAACTCAATTAAATATGGCTGAAAACACTTAATTTACAAGTTGTCATATCACAATTCAATCTATAACTCAATCGTACTTCATACATATTGATCACTATAAGATTATCATACATAGAGTTCTATTCTTACCTCAAATATGTGAAATCTACGGATTATTGGACTGGCAACCGCCTATTCTTACAACTCCAAAAATAAGTAGTTGAGAAATCTCATAATTTCTTTGCTTAAAATTTGACCAGTTCAAAGTTATCTACCCCTTCGATCCCAATGTACATTTGGAATGAATATAATATTTGGGTCAACGAACAACTTTAAAATACTCTTCCCTCGAGTTTACAATTCAATGTCTTAGTAGGCGTTTGGCCATGATATTATTTTGATTTCAAATTAGCGTTTGTTTATGCAATTTCACAAAATTTTAACTTCAACTTCATATATTTCAAATCTCAAATTATCCAAAAAAAAAAAGGTACTCCCTCCATCCCAATTTGTTTGAAGGTTGGCCAATTTGGAAGTCAAACAATTTTTTTTTGACTAGCATTTTCTCCAACTCTTTACTTATATTGTGAATTATTAATTGTGCAGACTTATAGTACTTTTTATATAGTTTTCAAATATGTAAATTTTATTATAAAATATTCAAAAAATCTATATTTAAAGTTAAATCAAAGAAAAAGTTGTTTGACTCACAAATTGGTCAACCTTCAAACAAATTGGGACGGAGGGAGTATGATTTGGGATTCCAAATCATGATTTCAATTTTTTTTTTTTTTAAATGTAAAACTTGACCCAAAAGTTTATATTTTGTAAAAAAAATTATAAGTTTGTAGATATATTTACCAACCATTTATCAAATATTAAACGATCTGCAAATTGGTAGTATATTTATAACATATTAAAGAGTAGTTATACTACAACTCATGTTCAATTTTCTTTTTTATTGAACTAAAGTTTGATCAATTGATATTGTATTTTTTAGAAAGGCCTTATAGAGCGTATTAATTTTGTTATGAATTATGATTTGCTCATTTGGTAAGATTATATAAGAATTGAGAAAGTTTTGATGGTTTCACAACTTGTGGGGTTTTTTATGTCTATGAGACAAAATACAATTTAAAAAATTCAAATTACATGTCCAAACAAAAATTCAACTTCAAATCATCATGATTTCAAATTATTGATTTCATATCGTGTCCAAACGACTCCTTACTTTCTTTTTGTCTATTTTAAAAAAGCTATTTATATATTTAGTAAATTTTTAATTGCAACATTCATATTCTACCATCGTAAATAAATATTATTAATTTCATCTTATATATATTAATAAATGTTAACTATGCGACATTTAAGTTGAGGTTCGAACAACTTTCTATACAAGTAAATTTATTTTTGAAATATTATGTTGAGAAACAAAACAAGGGGAGGATTATCAATGTTGACAAAAACCATAAAATAAAAGAACAGGAAAAAGAAGAGGCGAGAGGGCATCAGAATTACAAATGTGAAATATCAAAATTCTAAAATTTGAGGAGAAATCGATTGCTGCACATGCGCGGTGGCTACTGTAATCGACGGGGAAAAAAAAAAGAAATATGTTCTTTTAGAAAATACTCTTTTATCTTCTTTTTTTTTGTGAAATAAAAGAAAATATTCTTATAAAGCCAAAATGTTTTCGAAGACTACTGTTTATCAGGCTAAATAAACACGTTGTTAGGTTCATCTTCTACAATTTTAATATTTGAATATAAGAATATAATATGAAATTAATGATATTAATGTGTACCAAAATTTGTGGGAAATTTATTTTATTACCAAATCTGGAGAGTAGTTTTTCAAAACTTATTCATGTAACTATGGTTATAATACTTGTCAATGTAATTAAATCTTGACCTTTGAAAATTAGACAGGACACATGTCTCTCATCTAGATGTGTACTAGACGAAATAGAGAGAAAGGGTAATGGAGAGGAGCCGAATCCCTTTTTTATATTGGAGAATGTGGAATTTGCTTTAAGAGGAAAAAAGTAAAAGAAGGATTTAAAACTTTTTTTATATTGGAGAATGTTGAATTTGCTTTTAGAGGGAAAAAAGTAATAGAAGAATTAAAAAATACATACATACATACATATATACATACATACATATATATATATATATATATATATATATATATATAGAATGTGGAATTTGCTTTTAGTGGAAAAAGGTAAAAGAAAAAATTAAAGTAGTCAAAGGATACAATTGTCATGAATAATAATTCGTGACATTCTCATGCTGTAACAATTTTTACAAATACTCATTTCCAATATTATTACAAATCTGTTTACTTTTATGCAGCACCACTTATTTGCTCTTGATCTTTCAATTGATTTCGAAGACTCGTTATTACTTATCGTTCAAAAGGTGAACGTATTCACAAATTTGTATTCTCAGTAAAATAACTTAACTGGATTTTTCAAAACTTCAAATAGAAAAATTGTTTTGAATTTTCAATATTTTTTTCATTTAATGTATGGAAACAAATATGATTGAAAACTACCTATACAATGTGGTCCATAATCCAATGTTCGAAGGAAATGACCACCTATATATGACCCATTATGATTCGAACAAAAGAAAATGACTTATCAAAAGACTTTATATATTTATTTTACAGATATCTCATGAATAAATTCATATAACTTAAAAAACATTTGTACAAATCATAAATATTTCTTCGTACTTGAAATGAAATTCTTACTCAAGTTTAACACTTTCTTTGCTCTAAATTACGGAAGTCATTAATTGAAAATCAAAGCTGTTGATTTCCGATCCTATCATAGAACGTGTGAAATTATCTCGTGCCATGTATGTTGCTCATAACATATCGATCATAAACTTGAGAAAAAACAAAGAAGTAAAATATATGCAGTTAGGTTCATCTCAAGTTCTTTGGTTCAATTGGTAGATCCTTACATCACAAATTTTTATTTTATTCCCCATACATCTAATATTAGTTGCGTGAGGATTTTTTTTTTTTTTTTTTTTTTTTTTTTTTTTTTTTTGTCTTACAAGTTGATGGACCCAAATCTTACATTGTTAAGTCTATAAATTTTGGGTCCACCAACTTTTGAGAGAAAAATGAAATCTAACAACTAGCACCAATTGTGCAAAGCAGTTAGGTTCGTCTAAGTAGGCATCTGCCATAGAATTTGGGGCTCAGATTTAAAGTTTTGTTTTGAAATCAGAGTTTGTTTATGAAATGTGAACAAAACTTTAACTTCAATTTCAAATCATGATTTAAAATCCAAATTGCAATAGTCGAAAAAGTAGAATTTCAGATTCCAAGTTGTGATTTAAAATTTTAAAATATAAGTTTGACCCATAAGTTTATACTTTGCAAATAAAGACCCATCATTTTAAATTTTGCAAGAAAAGACCCATGCTAGACGTGAAAGATTGTCCATACTATGTGGGAGGATTATATTAAAAAAAAATAGCTAGTTGTTACCATTGTTAATTTATTGGACATGCGGATCATTGTACAATTATGCATATTTGAACGTTTCGAATATCATGTAATTACAAACATTTACTTATAAAAGGAGAATGGAGATATGTTATTTATTAATAATGCAGCGTCTTAGGATATTCTGATATCTTATTTATGAGCTATGGTTTGGTCATTTGGAAATATTACATAAGAATTGGAAAAGTTTCGATAGTTTTCACAAATTGTGGGGTTTTCACGTTTATGTGGGGAAAAAAATACAACCTAAAAATTCAAATTGTATGTCTAAACAAAATTTAAACTTCAAATCAACTTGAATTGAATGAAGGAAAAAGAAATCACAGTTCAAGATGCCAACTAACTCATCCCAGCCAAAATACTCATCAATTCGTCAAATGAATTCATAAAGCAACACATTAGTTTAGAGTTACCTCTATCAACTTCATAATTTAATCAATTCAAGTAACAACAAATTAATCACAATGCAGGTTACCTCGACTATGTTTTTCATAGTGACAAGATTAATGTCACCACTAGAGCAATTAGACACCAAAACTAATTAAATATGGCTGAAAACGCTTAATTTGCAAGTTGTCATATCACAATTCAATCTATAACTCAATCGTACTTCATACATATTGATAACTAAAGATTATCATAGGTAGAGTTCTATTCTTACCTCAAATATGTGAAATCCACGAATTATTGGACTGCAGGCATCCGTCTATTCTTACAACTCTAAGAAGAAGTAGTTGACAAGTCTCATAATTTCTTTGCTCAAAATTTGACTAGCTCAAAGTTATCTACCCCTTCGATCCCATGTACATTTGGAATGAATATAATATTTGGGTCGACGAACAACTTAAAAATACACTCTTCCCTCCGTTTACAATTTACTCTGTCTTAGTGGGCGTTTGGCCAAGATATTATTTTGATTTTAAATTTGCGTTTGTTTATGCAATTTCACAAAATTTTAACTTCAACTTCATATATTTCAAATCTCAAATTCTCCAAAAAAAGGTATGATTTGGGATTCCAAATCATGATTTCAATTTTTTTTTAAAATGTAAAACTTGACCCAAAAGTTTATATTTTGTTAAAAAAAAGTTATAAGTGTGTAGATATATTTACCAACCATTTATATCAAATATTAAACGATCTGCAAGTTGGTAATATATTTATAACATATTAAAGAGCAGTTACACTACAACCCATGTTCAATTTTCTTTTTTGTTGAACTAAAGTTTGATCAATTGATGTTGTATTTTTTAGAAAGGCCTTATAGAGTGTATTAATTTTGTTATGAATTATGATTTGCTCATTTGCTAAGATTGTATAAGAATTGGGAAAGTTTTCATGATTTCACAATTTGCGGGGTTTTTTATGTCTATGAGACAAAATACAATTTAAAAAATCAAAATTACATATCCAAACAAAAATTCAACTTCAAATCATCAGGATTTCATATCGTGTCCAAATGATTCCTTTCTTGTTGTCTATTTTAAAAAAGCTATTTATATATTTAGTAAATTTTTAATTGCAACATTCATATTCTAGCATCATAAATTTTTAAGATTTAAGAAAATATTAATTTCGTATAAAGGGTTCAAAGGAATATTTAAATGGTAGGCCTTAAAATTCGAACCTGGTCTAAACTAATTTTTCAATTTTTTTTGCCACTAAACTAAAGAATACCTCACCATACGCTAGTAGTAAAAATTTACTCGTATTATATTGAGTGCTCACACCAAATAAGTAGATACATAATATGTGTTTGCGTATAGAATACTAGCATTTTATTATGGTTAATTAATTTATATTTTCACTTTATTAAATTAATAAATCACGATAAGTTTAATTGATTTGATGTAAACACCGGTATGAGTAAGTATTTGTTCTAACTAGCTATATCACTCGCTATACACCTTTTTAGTTTAAAACATTATGATCAAATCTTTTTTATATTTTTAAAATTCGTCTTCAATCAAATAAGACAAAAAAATGAAAGGAGTAATATCCAAAAGAAATGAGAATCGCGACTGGAGAAGGTAGTAGCACAGAAGATCACCCAACTATGAGTAATGATCTCCCAAAGTCATGTTTTTTTATTTTGTTACAACAAGATCACTCAACTTTCTCTCTATCACACATCAAAAATCACCCAATAAATATTTGGCCAATAAAATATGACATGTCATTTAATTTAATCCACATGGACTTTTTTTTTTCCAGTCCACATGGTAAAAAGACCCGACCCAAACCCAACCCAAATCTAGGCCTATTCGGGCAAAAGTTAGGCCTTAAGGCAGAATTTGCAAAATTCCAACTGAGTAAAAGATTTTTTTTTTTATGCCTTAATGCAAACATCTAACTTAAGGTAGAGTTTTTGCCTTATACCTAAAGGCAAAACTCTGCCTTAAGGTAGAGTTTGCCTTATGCCTGAAGGTAGCAAAAGTCTACCTGAACTGCCAAACTCTGCCTTGCGAATCCAACTTCTATATTGTAATTTTTTTAAAAAAAAATTTTTGACAGAGCTGGGATTCAAACTCGGAACGGGGGTATTTAGCGAAAGACAAAAATTAAAGACCACCCCGAATAAAAACAATCGTGCAAATTGCCCGTTTAATTCCCATTTCAGCCCAAATTGGTCCAAAGATCCAGCCCCCCGACCCGACCCAGGTTTCTTTCATTTTCCACAAAACACAAAACGAACACAGCAGCCCTAAACCATCTCTCCCACGCGAAATCATAGCTGTCTCCGGCCATTTTTGGCAAATTATCGAGCTACCAAAAATAGGTTTCGGAGCCCTGAGATCGATAATCCGACCCGTTCAAGAGCACTCTTATCGACCCGACCTGTATTCGCTTTTGCTCCGGCGACCACCACCATAACTCCGGTACCGGAACTCAGTGATTTATTCAACAATTTTCGATTTAGGGTTCCATGGATTCCACCATTATCAAGTGCTGCTTTTCACAGCTTAACTGATACGCGTTTACCAAAGCGAAGGCCAAGTAACAAACCTAAACGTAAAAGAGCTAGTTTGAGACCTCCAGGCTAGTTATAATCCTATTTTATAGTTATTTGCAATCTAGGGTTTAAGGGTTTTATGACATTTTCAGATTTGGGCATTTGGTTCTGCAAATTATGATGTTTTTGTTATATGGGTGTGTTTGGTATAAAGGAAAATGTTTTCCCATAAAGTATTTTGTCGAAAAATAAGTGATTTTCCTTACTCGTTTTCTTGTGTTTGGTATCCAATTTTTAAATTTGAAGTGTAACTTTTGGTAGTGGGGGTAGGCATTTGGGAGGTGGGGTAAGCGGGGGGGTAGGGGTGGAGGTGTGGAGTGGAAGTTGGGGTGGAGGTGGTTCGTGGTTGGGGGTGGGGGTAGGCAGGTTGGGGGTGCAGATGGATGGTGCCGGTGTGTTTTTATTTATCCGGAATATGTTTACCGTCAAATTTTTTAGGAAAATATTTTTCTCATATTTTAAAGAAAATATTTTTCATCTTTGTCATTGCCTATAATCCCTCCCCCCAGGCCACCTCACCTTCTATCGAGTAGGTCTAATATACCTTTCCCTTAGCTTTCATCTTTGTCATTGCCTATAATAATGAACCAAAAGAAAACACAGACATTTATTAATTTCAATTGTCCGCGGAGAGAGAAATGTCTATAACAATATCAATTGGTGTAGAAGCTTATAAAAAATTGATTGATTAGAACAAGAAAATACTTCTATTAAAAGGAAAAAAAAAAAGAAGAACGAAAGAGCCAAGATAGTTTTTTTTTTTTTTTTTTTTTTTTAAGAGCCAAGATAGTATGATTTACTTCTGGTCGCACAAATATTTACTTTCATTATCGGTTCGTATAATTTTAAATTCAATATAAAAATGTGGACGAAAATATCAAGACATCCAAACAAATTTAGGTTGCGGACCATTGTACAACATATCTCTTGGTTCCACATAGTATATATTTTTCCATAAGCCCCATGTTCATGTGTCGGATTTTCTAGTTAACTTTTAATCACATAATGAATGGGACCCTCTGCAATTATGCAACCAAACTCACAATCAATTGCTTCAGTTTCTTCAACTTGATCTTAATATTATCTCTTTCTCTCTTTTCCCAGATTTTTTCCAGATTTGATTGAAGTGAAAACCAAGACTATGGAGGATTCCAGGCTGAATCGTGACATAAATGGTGTCATTCTTTTAGTTTTTTTTTTTTTTTTTTTTTTTTTTTAGTATAATCATCTGATATCAGGTGGATATCTACTTAAACATTAAGGTTGATTTATGCAAATAGCCCTTTTTGAGGTCTAAGTGGAGCCTTAACGTAACAGGTAAAATTGTTGCCATGGTGTAGGAGATCACAGGTTCAAGCCGTGGGAACAACCTCTTAGAGAAATGCAGGTTAAGACTGCATACAATATAGCCCTTGAAAAAATTACCATTCAGGACCCCGCACATAGCGGGAGCCTTTTTTTAAGCCCTTTTTGAGTCATCACTTAAATTGTCGCTATTTTGAAAAGTTGTGTAAATATAGCCCTTGAAAAATTACCATTCAGGACATTAGACTCGAGTCTGATATTTGCTCATAAGTTGTTGAACCTTAAAACATTAGATTGTGATCTAACGTTTTCTCAAAAGGAATTTTTAGACTGTGATTTAAAAGGTTCATAAGATGCAAGAAAATATAAAGAGGGCAAGTTACTAAACAATTAACCAAAAAAAGGGACAACCAACAGATAATTCTGTTTGATTAATCCAGATTTGCACTGTGTAGAACCCGTTTAAAAAACAAATCATTCTAGTTTAGAAGAACAAGGAATCTGCTGGGGTTGTTTCACAAGAGTAACTCGGAACATTCGAGTATGCTAAGATTTTAAGATCTTTAAGGACCCATTTGGCCATGAGAAATTTTCACTTTTTTCTGAATTTTTTTTTTCACTTTATTTGAAAATCAGTATTTGGCCATGAAAATTTCAAATACAACTTGAAGTTTGTACTTTTTTCACTTTCAATAAATTCAAACGACCAAATATTCTTCGCAAAAACTATAACCAAACACAACTCCAACTTTAAAATTCCAAATAAAGTGAAAAATATTTGGTTTTCACGGCCAAATGCCTACTTATTTAGTTTGTTTTTTCCACTATATCAAAAGAAAAGTTAAAAAAAAAAAAGGCATATTCAGCCACTCTTTTTGAAGGCCTAGCCAAGGACCACTGGAAATTTGGATATTTTCAAAAATGTACCTTTCGCTTAGCTTGCATCTTTGTCCCCTTTGAAAATGGGACCTTTCATTTTCCTTTTTTCCACAAACCACATGTTCATGTTTCGATTTTCTAAACTTTAATCACATAACTGGAAATCTGGATATTTTTAAAAATGTACCTTTCGCTTAGCTTGCATCTTTGTCCATTTTGAAAATGTGACCTTTCATTTTCTTTTTTTTTCCACAAACCACATGTTCATGTTTCGATTTTTTAAACTTTAATCACATAACTGAAAATTTGGATATTTTTAAAAATGTACCTTTCGCTTAGCTTGCATCTTTGTCCATTTTGAAAATGTGACCTTTCATTTTCTTTTTTTCCACAAACCACATGTTCATGTTTTGATTTTAATCACATAACTGGAAATTTGGATATTTTTAAAAATGTACCTTTCGCTTATCTTGCATCTTTGTCCATTTTGAAAATGTGACCTTTCATTTTCTTTTTTTCCACAAACCGCATGTTCATGTTTCGACTTTCTAAACTTTAATCACATAACTGGAAATTTGGATATTTTTAAAAATGTATCTTTCGCTTAGCTTGCATCTTTGTCCATTTTGAAAATGTGACCTTTCATTTTCTTTTTTTCCACAAACCACATGTTCATGTTTCGATTTTAATCACATTACTGTAAATTTGGATATTTTTAAAAATGTACCTTTCGCTTATCTTGCATCTTTGTCCATTTTGAAAATGTGATATTTCATTTTCTTTTTTTTCCACAAATCACTTGTTCATGTTTCGATTTTCTAAACTTTAATGGAAATTTGGATATTTTTAAAAATGTACCTTTCGCTTAGCTTGCATCTTGTCCATTTTGAAAATGTGACCTTTCATTTTCTTTTTTTCCACAAACCATATCTTCATGTTTCGATTTTCTAAACTTTAATGAAAATTTGGATATTTTTAAAAATGTACCTTTCGCTTAGCTTGCATCTTGTCCATTTTGAAAATGTGACCTTTCATTTTCTTTTTTTCCACAAACCATATGTTCATGTTTCGATTTTCTAAACTTTAATGGAAATTTGGATATTTTTAAAAATGTACCTTTCACTTAGCTTGCATCTTTGTCCATTTTGAAAATGTGACCTTTCATTTTCTTTTTTTCACAAACCACATGTTAATGTTTCGATTTTCTAAACTTTAATCACATAACTGGAAATTTGAATATTTTTAAAAATGTACCTTTCGCTTATCTTGCATCTTTGTCCATTTTGAAAATGTGACCTTTCATTTTTTTTTTCCACAAACCACATGTTCATGTTTCGATTTTCTAAACTTTAATCGCATAACTGGACCCTTTCAACACGCTATTTGTTCTCAATTTTATGTCTACTGCTTCTGAGTTATACATCTTTCTCCCATTTTCAAGAACATATGATGTCCTATTTCACAAACGTAGAGGTTACAAATCTCAATCCCCTAATGATTCTTTAATTGCTTTTACTTTGCCACAGATTTGCTAGTATTAGTAATTTTTATACCATCACAATTAATATTTTTTATTATATATTATCAACTTACTAAAAAAGTCAACTATAAATACTCCCTCCACATCAAATTATTTGTCGTTTTTTTACACGCCTCTTAAGAAATATTAATTAGGAGGCAAGAGGGGTATTTCTAACTTTACCCTTATTTATGTCTAAGTTATAATCTCTCTCCATTAAATGTTTACTCTATTTATGTGTCATCTCCATTAATGATAAAATTCTACTAAGGGTAAAATGGAGAAAAATAATTAATTGTGCATTAAACTTCTAAAATGACAAATAATTTGAGACAATTATTTTTAGTAACCGTGATAAATATCTCGAGACGGAGGGAGTAATTGTCTATAAGTAAATAAATGATGTCTGAGATTTTGTCTTGTATGACAGAAGTAAATTATTTTGATTTTCACGGGAAATATTCTCCTAAAAACTGTTAATCCGTATTTAGTCGGTGAATGAAAAATAATCTTAAAAAATACATATTACAAATTAATAATAATATTAGCACATCGGAGAGTTTCTTGATGAAATTTTTGAATACTAATGATTAGTAAAAACGTCTCTGTGTTAGTTGGAGCAACTAATATGAAGTTAAGTATAGTTCTATGGACAATGACTCACCCTTAAGTGAGGAAGCTATTTTCCCTATTTTGATGGAAGATGACTTCCTAGTGTCAAAGATTTTCCTCAAAAATGACGTTCTTCGTACCAAACACACATTGAGTTTTATTGGAAGGCTATTATTTGGTTGCCACTTGATATTGCCCCGATAATATTAATCATTAATTTAGGTAATTGATAAATTTATTGTCTTTTATTGAATACTAATTATTATTATTATTATTATTATTATTATTATTATTATTATTATTATTATGTCTTACAATTTGGGTGAAACAGGAGTAGCAGTCAGTTGTTAGTGGAAAATAAAATGGCGGATGCGGGTACTGTTGCGAAACACTTAAAGACTATGGGTAATGATCTCCCAAAGTCATGTTTCTTTATTTTGTAATAATAGGGTCACTCAACTTTCCCTATATCATTTCAAAAGTCACCCAATAAATATTTGGCCAATAAATATGACATGTCATTTACTTTAAGGGAAAAGGGTAAAAAATGCCCCTCTACTTTGGAAAAAGGGCTAAAAATATCATCCGAACTAATTTTGGGTCAAAAATACCCCTCCAGTCATTAAAGTTTTTAAATATACCCCTGTCTTAATGGAAATCCGTTACATAACCCATTTTCATTTTTAAATCTTCTCCATTTAAGACCGACCCAACTAAATAAAAACGCATATGGGTTGCCCGCTCTTGCGTCTAGTGGCTCCAGAAGTAGGACTTGGGAATAAGTTGGTCACATATGGGTTTTTTATGTAGTTGGGTCGATATTAAATAGAGCGGGTTTAAAAATGAAATCGGGTTATGTTGTGGATTTCCGTTGAGACAAGGGTATATTTGAAAAATTTAATGACGGGAGGGGTATTTTTGACCCAAAATTAGTTTGGAGGATATTTTTAGCCCTTGTCCCAAAGTAGAGGGGCATTTTTGACCCTTTTTCCCTTATCTTAATCCACATGGACATTTTTTTTCCTCAGTCCACATGGTAAAAAGACCCGACCCGATCCGACCCAAACCCAATCGAAATCTAGGCCTTGAGGCAAAGTTTTGAATAATTCCAACTGAGTAAAAAAAAAAAAAAAAAAAAAAAATTTTTTTGCTTGAAGTAGAGTTTGCCTTATGCCTGAAGGTAGCAAAACTCTACCTGAACTGCAAAACTCTGCATTGCGAATCCAAACTTTATGTTACAATTTTTTTAAAACTTTTTTTGACTGAGCTAGGGTTCGAACCCGAAACCAAGGAGTTTTTAGCGAAGACCAAAAATTAAAGACTACCAATTTGAGTGCCAAAAATTAAAGACTACCCCCGAATAAAAACAATCGAGAATGACGTATATATACATAATAATAGTGTATATTTATAAAATATGACGATACTTTGCAGTTTACAAAACATAACGATAGATTTCTTCCACAAAAGATATATACAAAAAACAGCAGCCTTAAATCATCTCTCACGCGAAATTTTGTGTCCGGCAAAAACTACAAAAATGTGTATAACTTGCTCAAGTTTAAAAATTTTGCTCAATATTTTATGTATGAAATCGATGTATATCCGCATTGCTTCGGCGACACCAATTTCCGGTACCAGAACTCAATAATTTATTGTATAAAACTATATAAAATCCATCATCATCAACTGCTGCTTTTCATAGCTTAACTGATACACATTTTACCAAAGCGTGTATGAAAACGTTATAAAAACGGTATGAAATATGTATACAATTGTATAAATTTTGTACAAAGTTCATGTTAGATTTTTTTTGGGAAGGAATTCATGTCAACTTTCATCTTGTCAAAGCCTAGTTAAATTTAGGTACCATACATAATTCACTTAGGTTCCATAAGAGCAGTAATATTTTGAATGTAGATAAGGACCCCTCTAATAATCGCCTCATTCCACTGTGGTATGGCAACAAGCTAGTGCTTCAATTTTCATTTGTCGCCACACTATTATCCCGAATTACCACCATGCCAATCTCATTTTTCTCATTGTCATTAACCTCAATGGTGTTGTCAATAACCAAATTCATGAACTGATCGAACCCACGAAGAGAGTCCCCACAACGTTGGCGGTTTTAACGATTTGAACATAATCATCTGTTATAATTCTCAGATCTGAAGCAGAGGTTGAGTAGAATGGAGAGAAGGGGAAGGAAGGGTGGGCGGCTGAGAAAAGGGAAAGAGAAGGTCTTTTTTTAAAAAAAATAAAATTCAGTTCTGGTATTATTTGGGAAAGGGAAGGGTGGGACTTTAAATTTTTTCAAATCTGGTATGATTTATAATTAAGTTGTTATATTTTGTAAATAAAGAAAAATATCCTTATATTTTATAATATAGTGTCTTAAGTGGTATTATTAAATTATTTTCCCTAAAAACAATCGTGCAAATTGCCCGTTTAAATCCCATTTCAGCCCAAATTGGTCCAAAGATCCAGCCCAGCTTACATATAACCCGACCCGACCCGACCCGGGTTTCTTTCATTTTCCGCAAAACACAAAACGAACGCAGCAGCCCTAAACATCTGTCCCACGCGAAATCACAGCTGTTTTTGGCGAATCATCGAGCTACGATAATGGGTTTCGGAGCCCTAAGATCCATAATCCGACCCGTTTTTTCAAGAGCATATCGACCCGGTTTAAGGTTATCTGCATTCAACTCTCCGGCGACAACAATATCTCCGGCACCGGAGCTCCGTCATTTATTCCGACTTTATAGGGTTCCATGGATTCCACCATCATCAACTGCTGCTTTTCACAGCTTAACTGATAGTCGTTTACCAAAGCGAAGGCCAAGTCACAAACCTAAACGTAAAAGAGCTAGCTTGAGACCTCCAGGTATTAATAATCTTCATACTCCAGTTATAATCAGATTTTATTACTGATTTGCGACATTTGAGTATTTTTGGGTGCTGTTGGTGTAGACGAATTTAGGGAAAATTACGCTGTATGTCTACTGGGAGAAAATATTTACGCCACATAGTTGAATTTTGAGTTTGTTACCAGGTTTAATTGTATCTGTATAAACACCTTTTATACAAGGAACTTTGATACATTAAGTATAATGCCCCCCCCCCCCCCGGTAACAAACCAAAATGTAGAATGGCTAGCTTGAGACCTCCAGGTTAATCTTCATTTTCCGGTTATAATCATTTTTTTTAATAGTTGATTTGCGATCTAGGGTTTAGGGGTTTATGTCAATTTCAGATTTGGGCATTTCATTCTGCTAATTATGATGCTTTTGTATAGATGAATATCTTTTACATAGAGGATGTGTTTGGTATGAAGGAAAATGTTTTCTTGGAGAAGTGATTTTTCTACTTATTTTCTTGTGTTTGATACGAAGTTGGAAAATGTCATTTTAAGAGCAAAACACTATGAAGTTTTGTTAATTCAGAGTGTAACTTCTTGTGGTGGGGGTTAGGCGTATGGGTGGTGGGGGTAAGTTGGTCGGGGGTGTGGATGTGGAGCGGGTTGGCAGGTAGTGGGCGTGGGGTGGGTGGGGGGTTGGGGTGGAGGTAGGCAGGTAGGGGTGTGTCTTCATCGGTGGATGAGACTGAACTCTTAACTGAGGTAAGGGTCTTTTTTATGTCTTGACCTATCTAGTACCTAGTTCCTTCTCTATTCTGCCACTTCTAGTGTAAGAATGTGCATTGTTTAGCTGGGAACCTCTGTTGGGCCTGCATTTTTTATCTGGTTTATAATTATATAATTTAATAACGTATTCTGCCACACTAGTCTCAGTCTGGCCCTCCAGCCCCCACCCTCCCAAGAAGGAAGTGAAAATGAGGGACAAAAAGGAATGAGTAGAATTACTGAATGTCGGTTCATTTAAAGAAACTGATGGTTTTTTTCCATTGGAGCCTTTTCATCCTTTCTTTAGAAAGGTGTTTAACAGTAAAGGAACGACTTAGAATTCTCTTTGTTACTAATTGTACAAACAGATGTCACTGCTTAACTTGTTCAGATAGGTTGAGAGGTGTAATCATTTTATTCTTTATTATATTCACCAGTAAAGTGTTTAGTTTTAAGATTGTCGACTTTATGAGACAAGAAATACTGAATATAAGTCTGGAATCAGAACATCTTTCGACATTGTTGTGGGGAGGGGGGACTTAAAAACTTGGCTTGGCTTGCCTTGCACTAATTGTGGAATAACTCACATGTCATGATTTTCTGCATTTAGATGAAACTCGCATGAATTTGTTTTATCATTTGTATCCATTGAAATACGGGTTGCCTTCTGCTGGATAACTAGTCTTTTTTTGTCACAAGTCTGATGGATAACTAGTCATATATCATGAAGATCCAATCACACACCCCTACCTGGTTGATTTGCAACCTAGGGTTTACGGTTTTATTCCATTTTCAGATTAACCACGCACTAGAAAAGGAAAACATTTTCCCTAAAAATATTTCCGGCTATGATTTTTATTGACTTTTGGATTGTGACAGAATGAAAAGAAGTTAGAAGGTTTTTTTTTTCTTTTGGAATTTAGGTCCATATGCATGGGTAAAATATACCCCCGGTGAACCTATAAGTCCAAACAATCCCAATGAAGGAAGTGTCAAGCGGAGGAATGAGAAGAAGAGAATCGGGCAGAGAAAGGCATTTATATTGGTATGTCGTTACAGCTTTTGATTCCCTTTATCTTAAAAATATACCTCTGCGGCTGCTATGATTATTGTCACCATTGTATTGCCTTTTACAAAAAAGACTTCCTTTCAAGTGTGAATCCAGCATATTCTTCGCAACAGGTACTCTAATTGGTTTGCTATCTTCAGAGGGCATTTTAATTATGCTAGGTCGTCCCCTGATTTCTGTAACTCTTATGAAAAATGTCCTGACCAAATTTATTCTGTGGGATAATGAAATAATTTTTCCTGTGATGATCATCAATGATGGACCTACTTCCTCCAGCTGTTGAGACTGCATCCTGTCAAATAAAATTAAAAAAATAGGGATACGTTACTAACAGTAGGAGGAGGATTATACTAGATAGCTGATACAATATCTCATGAAGCACAGTAATCGGATATTTAGTTTGAATAGTTTCTTGAATTACTTAAATAATATGTTTAGATATTCAGTGGCATGGAATGAAAACATGGTAATATCTCATGTATACGCACAAGTAACAGCAGGTAGATGAAGTGAAATTTTTAGTGCAAGTGATGATCCTTAAACGTGGGTGTTTCATGATGAAGAAATTGTTTCCAGGCAGAATATTTATTAAAATAAGAAGATTTGCCTGGTAGGATTCCTTAACATGGCTTAGATTATTCCAGCTGGTGTAAGCCTGAAATATTGTTTTGACATTAGACACACATATTTAAGTTCAAATGCCATGTAGATGCAAGACGAAGCTGGGAAGCTGCACCAGGAGCATTGACATCGTACTGGTACCTGAATATTAAAAAAATCACTCTAGATAACAAATCCTGAAACTGAAGTGCTCTTATACGTGCTAAACATTTTGCAAAAAGGAAGATGATAGGCTAGGTCGTAACAAAATCCCCCGAGCAACTACATCTCTACAATAAGAACTATAGAGAATGTTGAAACCGAAATATAAGTAAACATCTCACAAAAGCAAAGTTTGACCAGCTTTCAAAAAATTCAGAATAGGAATGACTTGACAAATGGTTCTATGCTTCCAATATAGACACGATTGTATTATAAAGGCAAGATTGAAACAAGTAGCATTTCTAGTCCACAGTTATGATCCAAACTTAGGACTAGCTGAATCAGCAAAGCAAAGCAAGTTGCTAACCACTAGCTGAATCAGCAGTACAAGCCTTGGATCTCTCTGCTAAAACTTAGGACTTAGAGACTCTTAACTATCCTATTAGTGATTGTTTTTTGTAGCTCCAAGCATATAACCAGTTTGAAAGAAATAACCAAGTACGAGATCACCTTCTTTACTAATGAAAGACTATCTATTTGATAGATATATGTAGCGCTCTCTCCTTGGCCTGGAAATATCTACTTGCATGTTAATGGTGCCAACTTTCATGTTCAGAGGATCTATCTTCTTGTATAAAACTTCTAGTTATTTTTCCTTACTGTTGACTCATTGAGTTTCCTTGGTTGGGATCAAGCATTAAAATTGGCAATTTAAGGTTCAGTACTGTTTGAGTCATTTCTACATATCATTCTTCATATGGCCATTCAAAAACTGAAGAACTTCCTTTCAAGGACTTACGCAATTCACTCCATTCATTGAATTTTTAAATTTGAGTTTGCTTCCTGTGATCCTTGTTTTGTTAAGCAGTCCTTTGCTATAAATTTGGGTTTTTATTCATGTACAGGCTGAGAAGAAGAAGCGGAAAGCTCAGTTGCAGGAGGCACACCGGAAGAAAATGATTAAGCGAGTAGAGCGTAAGATGGCTGCAGTTGCTAGGGATAGAGCATGGGCAGAAAGACTAGCAGAACTGAAGAAGCTCGAGGAAGAGAAGAAGAATGCAGCCACGGCTTGATAATTGTTATTGAGAACAGAGTTTCAATCTACCTAATTTTCTCTCTTCTTTTTGAGATTGAAAAAACTTTCAATCCTTATTTAAGTAGGCACAATTTCCTTCCAACTGTTACTGCTTTCATGTTTTCTTGAGGTTGATGTTTAAATCTCCTTGTCTTTTGTTTTGTTAGTCTTTTTTAGAATAAATTTAGATTTAAATGTTTAAAGGTAAGCTGCATAAACTATCTACTATGGGGCATTATTTTTTCTCATACCTTATTCCAATCCTCGTTTGTTATTTAAAAATCTTCATTTACTGATTAGGATTTGTGGTTCTACTAAACCATGGTTGAAGAGTATTAATTTATCACTCACAGACTCTTTTTTTTTTTTTTTAAAACCATGGTTCTACGAGATTCAACTAGTTTTTTTTTTCTTCTTTTCCTTTTCCTTTTGTATTTTCTAAAATTGGGCATTGGCTAGCTCATTGAAGTTTTGATGCACAATTGCAATCAGAATCAATGAATAGCTTCTAGGAGAAGAACTCGATGAAGAGCAGCAAAACCAAATTCGACTAGTTATTAACTTGTATCAAGTTTGGGTGAGGGCGGGGGGTTTACGATGAATCTGTATAGCTAATTGGATTTCTATTTAAAGACATTGTCGAAATTTATAAAAAAAAATTCTATATGTTTAATCATCTAAGAATCAATTTTAGACACATACAATTGAAGTCGCAAAAATCCGGGTATGTTGCTTGTGAAAGTGAAGCAAACTTAAGATATTTTATCTGAACTTAGATATACACGATTAAAGTTTAGCTTGTCATTCATGTAAATTATTTTGTGCCTCATGGTACACAACATAGGTCTACGTACAACGCACCCTTGTGGGTAAGGTTTATATCCCATCCTTCTCAAACCTTACTTGTCAGATTACACTAGTTATGAACACATTAGTACATGATGTAAATTTCTCTTAAAATTTAACTAGAATGAAAGAATGTAATGAGGATAGCGACAATTACGTCCAAATATTCACAATTATGTGAAGAAAAATAAGAATGTCTAGGATTTTCATTATATAGGGATGTAAAACATTCAATATAGAGCTACAAAGGGTGTATCCAAAATTGAGTGATGTGATTAGAGATGTTTAGGGTAATTTACCTAAAAATTAAAGCAAAAAAAAAGGGCAATTTGCACGATTGTCCTTATTTGGGGTGTGGTATTTAATTTTTGGCCCTCAAATTGCTGTTCTTTAATTCTTGTCCTTCGCCTAAAAATTTATGGGTTCCGGGTTCAAACAGTCAAAAATTAGGAAAAAAAATCCTAAGGTAGAGTTTGGATTCCGCAAGGCAGAATTTACTTGCAATTTCTACGCTAAGGCAGGCAAAACTCTCCCTTAAGGCAGAGATTGCTACCTTATAACGCAAAATTTGTCTTAAGGTAGAATCTAAAACTCTGTCTTGCAATCTTTTTTTAATTTTTAACTGAACAGGGTTTGAACCTATGACCAATAAATTTTTAGGTTTGATGGACAATCCGCGCAGAAACAAACAGAACAAAAAAAGAACTATATGACCCGTATGTAGGATTTTGGATGCCCATATTTGGTCTATGAAAAAAGAAGCCCATTTTATTCGAGTTTTCAAAGTAGGCCCACGGTTACTAGACTTTACCAACAAAAAAACCCTATATATTCCATCTCTTATCAAAGAAAAACCCTAGTTAAGTTGTGGCCATCAGAGTTCAACTGTGCTCACTGCTCATCCAGCAAAAATGGTGACTAACAAGTTTTGAATTTATTCATCAAATCTCACATTAAATGTATAAAATTTTCTTATTGCTTTTTGTATGTGTAAATTTTGTAGACTTTTAAGAGAAGAAATGGTGGTCGTAACAAACATGGACGTGGCCATGTCAAATTCATTCGTTGCTCCAACTGTGGCAAGTGCTGCCCCAAGGTATAAATGTTGTTGCACCCGTGTCGGATTCTTAAAAAAAATGCACTACTTTTGGAGAATCCGACACGCACCCTTCGATAATTTTGAAGAGTCGGAGCTATATAGATTATCCTAGTAGTTAATTTATATATTATCATGATGTTATATTCGTGTTTTTGATCTAGCCAATATGTTAAAAGTCGTTATTAGGATAATTATGTTTTGACATGATTAGCTTACGTTGTTTTAATGAGGTTTACTTGTTATAGGTTTTGGTGTTTGTCTGACCAGTTGTTATTGTTTTAGATTTGTTGATAAGGTTTGTATTTGCCATTATTCTAAGCCTAATTTGTCTTATGAAAACTGATCCTGACTAGTTTGGATGTATACCTAGTAATAAATTATCTGTTACCATTATGTTTTATTTGGGTTTTCGTAATTTTTTTGATGAAGTAATAACTTAATTAATGATATGGAACTGATGCAAAAGCTTACATATAGATGAAAAAAAATATAGAAATAAAGATTTTGATCTATACAATGCCTGAAGGATTATTAGGATTAAAATATGTTTCACGCGATAGGTTATTTGTTGGAATGAGGTTTGCTTGTAATAGGTTTTGGTGTTTTTCTGGTCATATCTTAGTGCTTTTGATTTGGTGCTTATTTGTTTTGTTGTTTATGAGATTATTAATTTTGTTTGACTGAGCTGATATTTGTGGTCGTGCCATGGTAGAAATTTGCTGCTTGATGGTTTGTTCCTGGATGTTTAATTTCTGTCCTTTTGTGGATACTATGGTTTGTGCTTTCTGAAATTGTTTATAAATCAGGAAATTGGGTTGTCTTGTTTTTTAGATGTATTGATGCAATGGAAACCTGTTGTCCGAGCTAAGGTCCAGTGTAGTTTCTGTAGTTTCCATGCTTTATCAGTTCAACATCTGTGCTAATCTACGCATCAATGAGTTAACTTTACTTATTTCAGCTAATCTTTGTAATATTAGACTTTGCTCTAGTTGTAGACCCCTCGTCCTCTTCTAACAATTATGTTGCGAGTTAAAAGTCACCAGGGGTTGAAAAAATGTTGACCCTCCCTTTTTTTGTGTCTTTTGGGTCGAGCTTGTCGCACGGGCTTGCGTAGTGAGGGTTATCTCTCCTGTGTGGTTTGCTCCGTTGTCATAAAAAAAAATGTTGACCTCCTATTTACTGGATAAAACTATATACATATAGTTATATCTGTTATATGTATGTCTAATCCAGTGTTAAATTAATAGACCAGTTTTTGCAAGAATTTTGGAACTTAGACTGATATGTCTCTTATCAATTTGTCTCAGGACAAAGCAATCAAGAGGTTCCTTGTGAGGAACATTGTTGAACAAGCAGCAGTGAGGGATGTTCAGGAAGCCTGTGCTTTCGAATGTGAGGTTCTAGTGGATTAACAATATGTATTTACATGCTGTATATTAATATTAAACTAACATGACTATGTTTTATTTACAGTGTACACTCTTCCTAAGCTGTACTTGAAGATGCAATATTGTGTCTCATGTGCCATTCACTCCAAGGTTGTTAGGGTCCGTTCTCGTACTGATAGGAGGGTCCGTGAGCCTCCACAGCGCTTCAGACGTCCAAGGGTATTGCATTATACTCATTATCTTTAAATCTTTTCTGCAAATATCTCTATTGGGATCAAATTGTAGGTGCGGAAGTCTATTTCCTTCTTTTTGAGAAACTTGCTCTTTTGGGGTGTGTCTTGTATGAAGTCTTCAAAATAAGTGGGTTTCTTGTTTATTTTACTAGTGTTTGGTAAGTAAGAAATGCAAATATTCCTAGAGCATTTATATATAATCTAGCATAACACATGGCGAGGGTATGGGGTGGGGTGGGGAGTGGGATAATCAAGGGTGGGTTTGCTTGGTGTTGGGTGGGTGGGTCTTGCTGAGTTGAATCTCGTCTTCGTTGCTCACATATACTCTGCAACTAAATTTGCTCGCTATAAAGTATTCAATACATATATCAACTACTTGAATGTATTAAGTTTTTGAAATAAAGTTTCTTCAATCTTTTGGAAACCTAGAGCTTACCTAGAGCTTTTTCTTGTTTCTATTTCAGGATGATCTTCCCAAGGCCGGTCAAGCTCCACGCCCCGCTGGAGGAGCTCCTGCTGTAGCTCGTACTTAAGTGCCTACTTTTTGATAAACTGCTGTTAGGCCTTTTGGATTTGTTTAATTTGAGCGAATCTATGGTATTTGGAGATGTGTTTTTGAAGTGGATTTTTTAATTAGTTTACTGTGACAATCGTTAAATTTGTGCATGCAAATCTCAAGAAAACTGGCCTGGGTTTTATCTTATTGCTTATGTAGCCATTGCAATTAAACTCCCTTTGCTTACACCTACAGATAATTAATCTGACTCTCTGTGAGTTAAGTACCATTTATTATATACTGTAGTTACTGCAGCGTGGGATTATTGAAACCCAACTAGTTTTGGGATTATTGAAAAATCATTCACAATTTATAGATACTGTATTACTTCCATGTTCGCTTTATAGAAAATATTTTTTCTGGTTTATGCCCAAAATTGGAAGATTTGTAGTGTTGCATGTGTTAAAATGTTATATTCCTCGATAAAGTAATCAAAAAGCATTCCTCACTAAGGAACGAAGTGCCCCTTAATTTTCAAGAAAACAGAGTCAATTAAGTTTATTATATCTTATATTGAGATAAATAGAAAATAAATACGATTTGCACTACTCTTAACATACGAGAAAAAGGTCAAACAAATAGAAATTAGTTAAAACAGAAGTATAGAATTGTTTTTAATGAAAAAGAACCACTACAAAATGGCCCCGTAAAATATACTTATAAATATTTTGTTACGCCTTGAATTGAATGTCTTCAAGAAATAAGTTACTAACTAGCCTGTGTCAAAAAGAAAAACTAGCTTTGTGTCATTTTTTAATAATAACTGATATTTTATTTATTGTTTACTAATACTAGATCCAATACAACAACAATAACATACTTATTGTAATTCGGGTTTGGATTTATCAGTACTAGATAAACCAATAAAATTAGTGTTAAATGAAGGAATTGTTGCGAAGGACCAATGTCGAAGAATTAAAGATAATTTTGTTTATATACTAATCATAATATGAAGAAACTAATAATGTGTCCGATTTTCATAACATGAGGGTGTATCTAAAGATAAATAAATGATACTATGAGACCATGGATGATATAAAGAACCAAGAGAATAGCCTATAAGCAAATAAAAAAAACAAAAAACAAAAACAGGACTAGGTTAAAAAACTTACAAATATTTAACCTTTTTCACCCTCAATATTGAAAGTTTTCTCTGTACGATAATTTGTAATGAAAGTTTCTAAAAGATTATCAAATTATACACTCCCTCTTCTGTGATCTTATTCCGTTCCTTAAACTTGTCCCAAAAAAAAAAAAGACTTTTTTTCTAAATTCAAAAATAATTTGATTATTCTCCTTTCAGCATTAATAACAAGTTCTTATAGTCCCACAAATCTTATTACATATTTAATACTCCATCCATTTCAATTTATGTGACCCTATTATTATTTGGGGAGTCTACGAAGTGGTTCTTAGGCGACGTTTTCCTTACACTTTTTCAAAATTATTTGAATCATAAATTATCATGACTTATAGTACTTCTTATATATCTTCTAAATATATAAATTTTATTTTTACAAATTTGAAAGATCTATGTCAAAATTTACGGTCAAAGTTATAAAATTTTACTCCTAGATTAAAAAGGTTCACATAAATTAAAACGGAGTGAGTATTACTTAAAAAATTTCAGTTAAATAAATATATATATATAAATTAAAACGATTCAAATAATAAAAAATGTTTATAAAGAATTGTTATAATAGTAGTAGTACTTCATTTATATGTCATCAATTTATTGCTCTTGCGATACACTAAGCAATCGTGCACCGTACGTTCTAATCCAACGATACACATTCATAACACGTCATCAATCCAAGTCATTTCACAATCTCCCACCAAAAATTTCAAAAATGGCGCTAAATTTAAAAAAAAAATGAAAACCATAATTTTTTTTTTTTCATATTCCCTCCTTGTTTTACTCTCCTTTAAACCCCTCCAAATCCCCCACAACCCATTTCACATCTCTCTATTTTCCTCTCTTCAATATCCCAATTTTTTTCTCTCTTAGGGTTAAAAACAAAATTAACTGTAAATGGGTGGTGGTGGAGCAACAAAGTCAAATTCAAATGGTAATGGACCAACTAGATTTAGAAAGAGAGTTGAAGTTGAATCTGCTGCTAATGCTAGTCTTAAACGTGCTAAAGATGGCTCCGCTTTCGCTCGTTGGTATGTACTCATTCTTATGTATTTTAAGTTTTATGTCTCTGAATTTTATGGGTGTGCATTTTAAGTATTTTTATGGTAGACAAGTGGGTGTGTTTGAATTGTTGAAGTTTACATTAGTATCATTGGCAGAGTTAGAATTTTCATTAAGGAGTGTCAAAATATAAAGAAGTAAATTCACGAAAAAGTCAAGAAGTGTCAATATGTAGTATATATACATAAAAATAAAAAATTTACCTAGTTATACAATGTAATTTTCCGACGAAGGGGTGTCGGTGACACCCCTCAACTATATGTGGCTCCGCCACTGATTAGTATATAGTATAAGTTTTGGATTAGGTACAGGTATAATTTTTTTGTGATGAAAGAATTTAGTATGTATTTTAATTTGAAAGGGCTGAGAGTGTTTGCATATTAGCTGAAAATTAGTATACAGCTTCCTATTAATGAATTAGTCTTTTTTTTTTTATCCCTCTTTTGTTTTCTTTTTCATTTTTTATATATATATATATATATATATATATATATATATATATATATATATATATATATATATATTAATGGTGTTCAAATGTTGAAATTTTTTTAAAAAAAAAAAAAAAAAAAAAGTTGAAAAATTTGGTGAATGTGGATATTGTGTATTGTTGCTATGATTTGAGTGAAGAAAATTAGGGGATTTATTTTTTGTTGATAATTGTGATGTATATTGAAATGAATGTTTTTTTTTTTCATTATTGCAGTGAAGAATGCAGCAAAGATGTACCCATTGCATTGATAAGTTTCCACAATTGCAGCCTTGATGCCAAAATCAAGATGAATTTGGGTATTAACATTTGTTTTTTTTTTTTTTTTTTTTTAAATCTCTTTATTCCCTCTAAAATTAATGATATTGACATTTTATTGGGGTGTGTCTGTGTTCCCAGTCATATATGAAAAAAATGTTAAAATTTATTAATTAACTAATTGTTGTTTGTGCAGAGGCTCAAGTTGTGGAAAATCCAACTGAAACAAAGAAACCATCAGCAAAGTAATTTTTATTACTGTTATTGTCATTCCGTACTTGTTCATTTTAATAGTTTGTATTCTTGAACTTTGTACTAACATATTATGTAATACTTCACAGGAGCAAGGAGAAATCAACAGAGCCAAAAGCTAAAAGGGAAAAGAAACTGAAGAACCCAAATGCTCCTAAACGTCCTCCTACTGCGTTCTTCGTGTTCATGTAATCTCTTTACCTATCCATTTGTATTTATGTCTTGTTTGTTTGTATGTTTGTTACATTATATAGATTGTGTTGATGAGAAATGAATATACTTGCAGGGATGACTTTAGACAGACATTTAAGGCTGCAAATCCTGATTGCAAGAGTGTCTCCACGGTAATTTTGGATTGAACTATTTTTGATAATAAGGTCTATAGACTCCCTTGTGTTTTTGCTAATCGTGCTATATTTTTTTTATCCTTCTAGGTTGCTAAGGAGGGTGGTGAGAAATGGAAGTCCATGACTGATGAGGTGTGTGACAAGCTATATTGCTTCAACTATCTAAAATTGTTGCTACCCTTGTTTGAACACACACACATGTTGTCATTTTTGAAGAGTTTGAGCAACATAGGTGGTGATACTATGTGGTTTTTACTAGTTTGTTGCAGTGTTTGAAATGTGATTCTTACTTGTGTAATTCAAATGTTTTCACAGGAGAAAAAGCCATACCAGGATAAGGCTGCAGAGCTCAAAGCAGCATATGAAAAGGCATTGAAGTCTAACACTGATACTGATGAAAATGCCAATGTGGGCTCTTGTTCTCTCTTGTTATTGATTGTTATGTTTACTTTTCCTATTCTAATGTCTTTATTAATAATTTCAGGATGAAGCTGATGAGCCTGAGAAGGAAGTGAAGGAAGAGAAAGAAGAGATAGAAGTAGTTGAGGGAGTGAAGGAAGAGATAGAAGATGATGATGCATAGAGCTTTGGGTGTTTGAATTGTGTAGCTATCTTCCAGATTTTGAAATGACTAGTTTCAAGCTTGTGTAAATTTTGATCATTGCAAATTAGTTTAACTAGAAGTGATATATGGAAATTTATGGTTTAGTTCTTGCTCACATATCTTTTTGAATGAAATTTCTTTTCTTATCTATCTGATGATACTTAATTAATTTCCACTTCTTGGCAAATTCTCTTATTTCTTTTTTGAATGTTTTGTGTTTGCCAAGTGATAATCTTCCTTTTGGTAGGAGAAACACATATGTGGTTAGATTAGTACCATTATTGGTAGCATTATAGTCACTATCCAAGAAATGTTGGCCTTTTTGATTGCCTTTGATGCTTGTAATGGAATTGAGTACTATACCTTTTTAAGGTGCGCATACACAAAGGTATTAGTATAAGACAATACTTCTTGATTTGGTTTTGTGATCCATTATGCTTTTGAAGTTCACATAGGCTGAGAAGCATTTGCAAAGAGATCGGATGAGAAATTGTAAATGAATTTATTCATTTCATATTGAATTTATGTCAAGTAACACTGACTAACAATGTGAGCTGATAGAGGTGTACAAGTAGTACTAGAATTAAAAAAAAAAAAAAAAAAGCTACTTTATTGTTAACAAAGCATAAATTCCTATGAATGGAGTGAGTCAGCAGTTACTGGCCCAACTTATCTTGTTTCTTTCCCTTACAAGGTGGCAAAGGCTTGCCACACAAGCACAAATTGTGGGCATAAGCAGCTTCACTGAATATATTGTATGGTCTGCCTTGTGGGATTTCTCCACATAATCTGTTTGCCCTGAAATTTGCATGTCTCAATGCTTTAATCCCCAGCAAACTATCTGGAATTTTCCCTGAAATTGTGTTGATTGACAAGTCTAGCCATTGCAACTTCACCAATGATCCTAGACCTATTGGGATTGTACCAGTAATTTGGTTTCTTGATATGTCAAACCTCTCAAGCTTATCAAGATTCGAGATTGAAGTCGGGATTTGACCTGTAATCTTGTTGCTTCCAAGGTTGAGCACTTTCAGGTTTAACCCATTGACAAACTCGGGGATGTTTCCGGATAGTTGGTTGCTTGAGACATTGATAACCTCCAAGAATTTGCTTGTGTTGTTGCTTAACACCCTCGAGAGAGACCCGAAAAGCTGGTTCGAGTGGAGGTCAAGAGATGAAATCCCATCAGGCAATTTGATCCCAGCAATATCAGATTTTAGCCGGTTGTTTGATATCTTCGCCCTTTGCAAGCTTGACATTCTTGCAAAGAAATTCGATATCCCATCCGTGAAGAAGTTATCCGATAGGTCTATGGAGTTAAGAGAATCAGGCCTTGTGAAATTCGGAAGCATCCCACGAAGCTTACAGCTTGCTAAGTTGACATCAGAAAGTTCTCTATTTCTAATCCATTCAGGCACTGTTCCAAGATTGAAATTGTTGTAAGAAAGGTCTATTGATAAAAGAGAAGAGAGGCCTTTAGACAAAGCAATAGGCAAAGGATCTAAAAGAGCATTTCTAGATAAACTAAGGTTCCAAAGATTTGGTAGTCCTGCAATAGACTCAGGGATTTGGCCTGTCAACTTGTTAAAACTCAATGATAAAGAAGTGAGTGCCTTTAACTTCCCAATTTGACTTGGAATTCTCCCTGTCATCAGATTATGATCAAGCGATAAAAACGAAAGCTTGAGCAAATTGCACAAGGAAATTGGTATCTGCCCTGACAATTGGTTACTGGAAAGGTCAATGTATGTCAAATTCTGAAGCTGTCCTAGGAAATCTGGAACCAGCCCAGATAGTAAATTGTGGCTAAGATCCAAAGACTGCAAATTGCCAAGATTTTTTAAGGCAATTGGGATAGGCCCTTTTAGCAAATTCCCTGATAAACTCAGCTGTTGCAGATTCTTGAAATTTCCTATTATAGAAGGAATTTGTCCTGACAAATGATTCCCACCAAGTGAAAGTGTCTGAAGGGATGACAAGTGGCCTAAACCAGAAGGGATATATCCTTGGAGAGAATTATCATCCAAGATTAGTTGCTTTAATCTTATGAGATTTGAGAAGCTAATTGGTATAGTTCCAGCAATGTATTTCATCCCACTTATTATCATTGTTTCCATGAAAAGCAAATCACCAAGAGTTGGTGATAAAATTCCCTTCATGTAAAGGTTGTTGTCCCTCTCAGAAGGTTTCTGCAAAATCAACCTAATCACCCTCCCTGTAGCAGGATCACACTCTATACCTGTTGGAAGAATAATTCAAAGTTAGAGTAAGAAACCAAATTTATTTCGAATTTGGTATTTATTTAATTCATGTCTGCTCCTTCAAACTCAATTTATGTAACACTTTTCGCTTATCGAGAGTCAATTAGACTAATCTTCGAGACTAAATTGGATTTGATCAACTCAATAAAATTCTCTAGTAAAAAACTATACGAAAAATACTGTAAATTCTAGTTCTTCCCATGTCAATATGATGAAAAACACATTTTAAAATGTTGACCAAAGTTCACATAGTTTGAATCTCAACAAGCAAAAAGTGTCACAAAAATTGGGACGAAAAAAGTACTTATGATTTTTTAGTCAGAATAATGTAGGAATAGATTTTCTAGTTTAAGTTTTACACTGTTATAAATAAAGGTGTTACTAGCTATTTTCATGTAGTAGAGAATTATAGCGTTCATTCAGAGATTCATGATACTATAAATAAATATTTTTTCCTTTCAATACCTTCCCAGCCTCCACCACAGCAATCTAAACCTGTCCATGAAGACAGCATATTAGTAGTGTCCTTCAATATCTTGGCTTTGAATCCAAGAAGAGCAAGCCTATCAGCCTTGGCACAAATTGGTTCTGGTGCTGCTTGTGGTTCTTGAGCTAGTGAAAATGATTTTGAAAATAACTGAAAAAATGTCAAAATAAAAAAAATCTTGAAAACCCATGTTAGAAACTTCATTTTGGAATGTGAGGTTTGATCTGTTTGAAAAAATGAAGAAAGATATAGTAGGGAATTTTATTATATCTGACAGAAAAATTCTTGACTTGGAAGTTGGAAGAAAGAGAATGTTACTAGAATATTTTATAATAAAATAAAGGATGGGGTTTTTTCTTTATTCATCACTTAGACAACAAGGTACAATGATGAAAAAGATATTGAAAAAAATCTGAGAAGAAAGAATGATTTGGTCTGAACAAATGTTTCACTTATTTATAGAAAAGAAAGAACCTTAAGGCAACAAGTGTAATTTGTAGTAAAAGATTGTTTTTTTCCTTAGGGTGTATGTGAATTTAAATGTGAATTTAAGAGGATTCACATGTATGTAAAAAAATTGGAAATTTTGACCGTTTGGTTAAGGCTCACTTTCACGAGTATCCTACAGCACATTGGAACGTTGGAGCGCACTATATGGGTTTAAAATTGTTTCCCACCCTTTGGGGAACATTCCACTAAGGTTTTGATTTTTGTAAATCTACTATTTCACCTTATGCACCTATTCATAAGAGTGACTTTAGTAATTGAAGGTATTAAAACAAGACAAGGTATTATATTGAGATTAACTAGGCAGCTTGAATATGATTTGGGTGATATTCAAAAGTAGTTATTTGAAGTAAAGTTAAAAATTGGTACTTGAAAGTTGAAGTTTTGCTAGGGAAAAAACTTACCTCATGAACTATGAGTTGGAGTAAAAAATTGACTAGAATGTATAAAAAAAATATGTCCAAATGGGACCTTACCTTACGTTTTAGTTATGTTTGTAGGCGCTTGGATCTGAATTTGGTGATATTTGAATAGAGTAATATTTGAAGTTAAATTGAAAAAGAGTGTCTGAAAATTAAAATTGTGCTTGGAACATGCATATCACTTAAAAAGTTTCCTGAGAATTTTTTTTTTTTTTTTTTTTAGTGAGAAAAACTCAACTTAAAAAGCAACTTCAAGTTGGAGTTAATATTTGACAAAAATGTTTATCCAAACTGATTTTTTGAAGAAAAAGAAGTTGAAATAAATAGCAAATTTCTATGTCCAAACGGATTGTGTTTTTGTTATATGTTAGTAAGGTTCATTTAGATCCAATATTGTCAAAGACTTATATACTTGGAGAAGCTATTTTTATTAAACTAAAATGAACTTACATGAAGAGATATAAACAATAATAATACAAAAATGGTAGTTCTAAAGTACAACTACGATAAAAGATTCTCGGAACCGTGGTTAATTTTCTATAAATGTCATCATCGTAAATTATATAAACTATATTGATATGTTTATTTAGTGTTTGTTTATTTGTATATATATATATATATATATATATATATATATATATATATATATATATATATATTTTTTTTTTTTTTTGTAGAACATGGCTTCGCTTGAAAGAGCAAGGCTGAGCTAAAAGAGATATTATTCCCTTTACCAAATCTAAGTACTTAATTAAATTATTAAATGACTACTTTATTATTACTTTTATGTCTTTTTCCTCATATTTTAAATAATTTCAATTGAGTAACAGATTGGAAAGTAACCTCACAAAGAGATGTGGTCCTCTATGTGTGTTTTACGAAAAAGTTATTACGTAAATATTTATTTTGATTTGGATTTGAATTTTGGGTACAATAACTTTTAAAACGAGTTAAATGGGTGTCAATAAGCAAAATTTTGGAATAGACTATTTTATAGGAGACATACATATTTGAATAATTTTATTGTCACAAAAATTACAAAACCTATTTTACAAAATAGCTTGGATGGCCATTCAAGAAATCAACCCCGTAAATGTAATTTACTTACATTACGAGGGGAAGAGATTTATGGACTTTGGTCAAGATTTGACACAATTATTCGTAACTGCAACACTTTGACAATTTTGATAATAAATTTCAGTTATATATATTGATTACATACGTTCTTCTTTATAAAATGAGTGTAATTTAACATGTTAAACAAGTTAATTGCCATATTTACTGAATTATCAAATCAATATACTTAACTGTTAAGTAATTCGATTGTGAATATATTTACTGTGTATTGCACTTAAATCTCATTTATAATTTATCGTTTGTCTCATTTTAAATGTAAATACATTGAATATCCGTTTAAGAAAAAGATGTTTAGGATTTAATTCATCAACCTACTACTTGACAAAGGCATGTGATTTCTGTATTGATTAGTTGAATTGCTGTTGTACTAATGAAATGATTATCGACTTTCCTGTTTTGGAAGTTTACTAGCAACTAAAATTAGACGGTCCAATCACAGAAAGCAACTTAAATTCAATTGGTCGCTAATTACGGTAAACAAAATTAGGCTTTCTTCTCTATAATTATCCTATTACGATTTTAACAATATATACCAAAAAGTTATTAAAAAGTGACTTCATATTCTTATCTTTAAAATAAAATAAAATAAAAAAGGAGAAATATTCAAACTTGAATCTTTTTTCTTTTATAGCTTAAATAACATAAAATGGAAGGTAAGTAGGCGAGGGGGCCAATATAGCCAAGTGGATTATTTTGACGCTTGTATTTGGAATTACTATTCTTTGAGATAGGTTAATCTTATTTATCGATAAAGTAGCAATGCATATAATAAAAATTTGTTAGCTACGACTATTTATTTAATGACGAAGTTCGTGGTTAATTCATGCCTTTTTTTGTAATGTATGATTATATTTCACTCCGAGAAAATGCAAATTGCATGATGTTATCAAAATATCTAATGTGAGAAAGAGGTGATCAAGTCTAAGATTATAACTGATTTGTACAAGAAGTATTTAATAAACATAAGATTGGTTAGTACATTGGATTTTGAAAAACTAATGAATTTGTGACCCTATACGACCAGTTTAGTTTCGTGTGTGGCCTCAAGAGTTTGTTCAAATTACTTAGCAATCATAAAGCTGCTTTGTCGTTTCTTTGGGACCCCAAAAAGATGACAAATTCACTACTTGTCATCATAGAATCTTGGTTCTCACATGTGATCCAAAGTTTGTGAAGATATTTTTCTAGCTCAAAAAGTTATGTTTTTGCTATTCTTTTGTACGAGGAATTTCTCTCTCTCTATGTTCTTTGTGATATTAATCGTTGTAAACACTGTTTGAAATACAATCGCATAAATTCTTTTCTTTAAGCTTGAGGCATGTTATTGATGATACTATCCTTAAGAATGTTTAATTGGGGATGGGTGGTTCTTTTAGTATAAACTAGGAATAGAAGTAACAAAGAATAGTTTAGTAGCAGAAATCTTAGGAAAGAAAGAAGAAATTATTGTTTAATTACCAATTTTTTATTTATTTATGTGTTTGTGTCTTTCTCATAAGAAAGTATCTGTGTATGTATAAGTGGAATATTCAAAACGTAATATTGAGTAAATCCAACCGTATAAATTGATTTGGATTAGGCTTCATGTATATCTCTCGAGTGGGGAGGTGTTGGGGAATATACTACTTTTACTTTCAGGCTCATTTCTCATGTGCGCGAGATTAATTTTTAAAGTGAAATCCGGTTAAAATAATTCAGTTTTTTTGAAATTTCTCATAAGTTTATATAAACTAAGTTTGTTTTATCACATGTCAAAACGGTAACTATGGATATTTCAAAATATTAATTCAATTACACTTTGCTTAAATTTTGAAGTAAAAAGTGTCAAATGAGTTAACTCATAGTAACAAATATTATAGAGAACAAATTTTCCAATTTAAGAAAGAGACGTTGGGAACACTTGAGGTGAAATAATTAAGTACAACGCACTAAAAGAAATGATAAAATAAATTAATTAGGACCATATTGATTGACAGCAATTGGTTGTTATTTGTTAAATGATATATGAGCATTTTGGATAGGCATTTCATTGAACTAATGACTGATCAATAACATGTTTAAGTTTGTCTTATAAAGGTCTTAACCTTTTTCTTGAATCCTTAAAGCTTGGTTTGTGAGCTGTACAACACTGATATCTGGGCAAATCTAGTGCTTCATCCAGGTTTAGCTAAACTCATTATTTTCAGTGTGAAATAAAAATTTTATGTGAAAATACACAGAACTTTCAATAAATATTAAATTTAAATTCATAATTCTAAAAGTACAATAAATTTAGTGCTAAAAACCTAATTACTCCCTTATATTATACATCAAGCACATGATCATCAAGACAGCTTCAATTCAAAGGTTCTTGATTGCCTACATTCTCCATTAATGAATATTACAACTAAAAAATGATACTACTGTTATCAAACAAATATATGCAAGTATTTACATCAAGCACATGATCATCAAGACAGCTTCAATTCAACTAGTCAACTATATATAAGGTTCTTTAATTAGATTGCATAAACATAAACTGTTTCTCCATTAATGAATGAGAAGTTAATGATAATGTTAAAAATTATGATGAAGTGGGCCTTGGACAATACTGTTATGAAACAAATCAAAAGATCAACGCAAGTATTTACCGCATATAGAGCCTTGCAAAAGAAGTAAAGTTAGCAAATTATCAAATGCAACGTCGAAAACTTAATTTTTTCTCAAGTCTCAAATATGAATATATATAGTTTTTCCATTTTAAAAAAATAATTAATTTTTTTCAAAATTTAATTAGTTTTTTTTCTACTTTGGTATTTTGCATAAACATGAAAACTGTTAAGACATTTTAAAAAAAATAATACCATATTATAACAATCCATTTTTCCATATTTTAAAGAAAAATCAGTTTTTTTAACTCCAAGTTTTTTTTTTTAATCGGGTTTTAAAAATATTCTAAAAATGAGTTTTTTAAACTCTTCTTTGGTTTAAAAATAAATTTTTAAAAGAAAATCAATATGAAAGCGGGTTTTAAAAATAAATTTTTTAAAAGAAAAATCATCTAACTTCAGTTTTTTTTTTGTTTTAAAACAGGTTTTTAAAATAATTTTTTTAAAAGAGAAATCAGTTTTTTTTAATTCACTTTTTTTATTTTTAAAAACAAATAAGTCACATTAAAAAATAAAAATACATGCGCGTACGGAAGGGGAGTGTATTATATAGAGGCAAATTCAGTGTAAAATATTACGATGAATTTTATGAATTTATTTGGAATTCTATCACATTTCATCTCTAATCTACACATTTCATCTCTAATCCACTGAATTTAAAAATATATTATTTTTTACTTATTAAATTAGTTTTTAAATACATATATATATATATATATTTAAGTCAAAGTTACTGCATTCGAATGAACTGATCTGATAGCTCATTCAAATTGGTCCCCGACAGATACATTTATATTACAAACGTATAATCACCATGCTTCAACCGAATTATCTATGCACTGTGTTCCAATAACTTGTCTTAGTTTTGTGGCTGCTCTATTACCCATGTGAGACCTGGAAATTCACAAAAGGCACTGATGTAGTTGCATCCTGCCTAATTTGCTATTCAAATATTGGGGTCCCCCTTTGTACAACAAAAGCATGAGATTTTTTTTTTTTTTTTGGCCCAAAAACTACCTTTCTATCCTGAAAAATAGGAAAGAATTTGTTTTTTTCTTGTAAAAAATTCTTGTTATCTTGTTTTCTTCACTTTCTTGATATTGTTTGTGAACCTTATATATGACAAGATTGACACTCATATATATATATATATATATATATATAAGAGTCTAAGACAGATTGATGAATTAGGTAGCGCTGAATGCGGAGAGATACGTTAGTTGCCGTCCAATTTTTCTTATCTAAATGTCAATGCATGCTTTGCTTTCTGATAATAGTTGTAAACCAAGAAGGGATGGTTTTACACTAGTGTCCGGTATATTTTTTGGAGTCACTATTAATTTGAACTTGTGTTGCATGTCCATTAAAGCGTTCTATATCACTATTTTTCGATTTTCAATGTTCGAACCCAAGACCTTTTATTCAAAGCAGAAAAGATTCTATTCATCTCATCACTATCCTTGATGGTTAGAACACATGCACTATTTTAAATAGAGGTTTTTCCCATTGATAATCAGTGAGAAATTTGAGTTATAAAACATTATTTTCCCACTTCATTTCCACCGAACTAGCTCACTGGGAAAACACATGGCGGGAAACTGGTTCACATTGAAACGCTGGAAAAGTTCCTACTTTTTCCGTATGAAAACAATAAAATCTGTTTCTTTCAAAATATGTGGGAATAGCTGCTGAATATTTTCAAATGAGAAATTTCAGTGAGAAAATAATAATTTTTTAGTAGTGAAATGGTGTACGTGCTTCCTCATTGCCCATGCAGTGGGTTAATGATCTCTATTTCTAACTTGTCAATCATTTGCTGTCCATACTAATTAAGGTCCGTATATGATTTGGTTTTGTTCGCGTTTACAAAATCTTTGTTTTTATTAATTTATTGATTTTTCCTTCTCATGAAATGTCAAATGAGTGAGCTTGCTCACATTATTGGCTTCACGCCAGAATAAAGATGGAAAGTTATTGTAGATTGAGAATCAATTATACAAACGGACTTTTTACAGAAAACAAATTGAATCTTAAGTTAGACGACGGGCTTGAACGTCTTTATGTTATGGATTATGTTATATATGTTTCTTTGACAGAAAACAACTTCTTTTGTCATGTCTCCATCTACGACTTAAAATAAAGGGCGGACCGTTAGATCTTTATATAACTAGGAGCAGACAGCTAGTTTATAAATTAAGGATTAATTCATGTGAATCCAATAGCTTATGTCTAGATTTTGTATTGTATTAAGATATTCATTATATAGCTATAAATATTTGATCGTGAATCGAATTATTAGTATATATTAACTTAAGATTGTTATAGATAATCATAAACTTTAAATTCTAAATCCGCATGTGTCTATAACAATTATCAGATACCCATATAGGGACCTAGCTAGTTAAACTTCCATGGTGTTGAAAGATTGTTAAGAAGGTACCTGGATTGAGAAAACTAGTCATGCTTGACTGATGAGGTTAGTGTGCAAATTCAATTGTGTATACTTGGCTTGAGCAATTCACATGTTCGTGTCAAATAACTTTATGAATGTACATTTTGTTGAGACAAAGGAAGTCCTAATTAGCACATGACTTTCTTGACCATGTATGTCATGATTTTGTCAGCTGACTTTGTTGTAATGAAGAAACATGATTCGCTAAGCACATGGAAAAACCTTAACGTACACCACATAAATATACAGCTTCAACAACTCACATAGAAAGTTCAAGGTGTAGACAGGTAGCGGAGACAAGATAAATTCGAAATATAAAGAATAACGGAAAAGGGTCAAATATACCCCTGTACTATCGAAAAAGGGTCAAATATATCATCGTTATCTTTGGGCCTAATTATCCTACCGATTATCTTATTGGATTAAATATCTGCCTCAGTTAAGTTTGTCCAAGATGGACATTTAATCAACGCAAGATAATATTTTGATGAGGTGGATCTTTACGCTACACACGCCACCGCCCCTAACCCATTTACCCCTCGCATCTAATTTTTCTTCAAGTATTAAAACTTCCTTCCCCCACCACCATTACCATCATGACCACCGGATAAAGCAATAACCATGATGCTTGACAGTCAGAACTCTGCATATAATATTTAAAGCAAATCAAAAACCAAAACTTTGATTCTTGGATTGAAAATAACAAAAGCTCTTCCAAGACGAATGACAGTGAATTACACATACTAAATAGAGAAGAATGTTCTGCATTTCCACCAAAAAAATTCACATATCAGACAATTCAACAATTAAAAATCTAACTAAAACCCAGAAATTCAAGATTTTTAGAGAAGCAGAATTTTAGAGAAAAATTAAAGGAGGATCACAGTCCTTGATAAACGATAGAATATTGACTTTGACTGAGCACGGTGGCTCCAGTGGAAGGCTGGTTTAAATCGATTAATGGCTCCTTGTCAATAGTAATACTCATGGCATTTTAGGCACCACCAAGATTGTCACCTTTTGAACTATAGCCGGTGATTTTTTCCTATGCGAGAGAGTGTTCAAAAGATACTCCGTCCGCTCCAAAAAAAAATTATCTTAATTACTATTTAGAAATCAAAGGATAAAGTTTATCTTTCAAGTTAGATAAATAAATTGAGGGGGCCATGATGGCGGTAATGGTGACAATAGTGGTGGAGGGAACGAAAATTTAGTGGTGAAAGAAAAAATAGAGAGGAGGGATAAATGGGTGAGGGCGAGGTGGCATGCCATATGTGGCGATCCACCTCATCAAACGTTAGTGCGCATTGGATTAAATGTCTACCTTGGACATACTTAAGCGATGAGGGATATTTGATCTAATAAGATAATAAGAGGAGATAATTAAGGCTGAAAAGTATATCGAAAAAGATATTTGCCCCTTTTTCGATAGTACAGGGATATTTGGCCCTTTTCCGAAGAATTAAATATAGAAAGAAGTTAATGGGTTCAACGTATCTACTACATATATACATAAAACTTAATTGATCTTGTATATACAATATAGTTTTTTGGTGAAAAGGGTTGAACAAACTCCATTGTGCTGATTTCAAGAGTTCCAATAAGCCTTTTGTCATCAACCTAGCTAGGAAATTATTACGATATCAAATTGGATCTCCACAACAAATAAGTAGACGAAGATGATATAATTAGTCATTAAGAAGACAAACATGATGAGGAAAACTTTGATATTTACTAATCCTTACAATGTTTTAATTTCATAAACACAATTTTTTTCCAAGTAGAATAAAATTCCGCATAACATGTGTACGTAATATGATTTAACTTCAAATTCATTAAACTAAATCTGCATAATTAATTAGGTTATTCAATCCGATATAGTAATGTACATCTTTTTAGTCTTCCCTTTTCCAGTATCTACCCCATTAAACTAGTGATTAACTTTAAATAAACAAACAAAAATGAACAAGCTAAACAAGTGATGATATCGTGACTTAATTATAGTGGTAATACAAAGTATAAACATGTTTATATATGCCACTGTGAATATTAAGTGAACTATTATAATCCGTTTGATGATTCACTGTACCAATTACAGAAGAAATAGGAAAAAAAAATCAATTAAGAACATAAAAAAGAAGGGCCCAACCGGGTTCGAACCGGTGACCTCTTGATCTGCAGTCAAATGCTCTACCACTGAGCTATGGACCCTTTATTGTTGAAAATCTATTTATGATTTATTAGATAAATTAAAGTGAAAATATATGAGTGCACATTTTTATTTAATGGGAATCAGAAAGGTTGAGATGAAAAATCTTTAAATGAGGAATGAGGAAATAATCAAAATCTATCAGTAAAAAAGTAGCTTGTGTAAGTGCTTATTTGCTATTCATGGTATAAATTTCTTTTATTTCTTTTTACAAATACATTACCTGCTTTTTAATCTTTGAATCAACATTCTAGCAATGTTTGGCATTTCACTTCTAGATTTTCTATGTCATAAAGGTACAGATAAAAATGCATTACTAACAACGGCCCATATCAATTACTTTGTGAAGGAGTAAATATTTAAAAGTAAGGGTCATTTTTATGCTACGTTACTTAAATTATTTGAATAAACATTTTGTATAAAGATGATCAACATATTTGATTGAAAATACATTTTACATAGAAGAGGAATTAACTGTTTTATTGACCTATATTTATAAAAATATTTCTAATTATTTTACTGGAAAAGAAACTATGAAGTTTTATCCAATTGGGCTGGCTAAGCAAACAGGGGATCCAGATAGGAGTTGGTCTACAGACTCCAGGTTTGCTGATACCTAAAGATATATATTTCTTTTACATAGTTAATATGCATATATGTTTTACATTTTCCCATCATCCATTTTATTCTGTTTTATTTGTTTGACAATCGCGTTAGCTTTTGCCCACCTCGATTAATTTCATAGGGTATTTGCTATCTCCTTACCAGCAGATGTATCGAGTAATTTTGTTTACCAAATTTTGGACAAATGGGAAAAAATCACCTAATATTTTTTGTCTTTGATGGATTTGATTATGATACTTCGTGATCTCAACTTCATTGACCACTAGGTCACTTCCTTAGTTGCCCCTCCATCCATTTCATTGGTGGGGTTTAGAGTACGAAGGTCAAACTATCTAAGTTCCATGTGAATTTAAGTCTATATATTTCTTTAAGTTCTTAGAATAAAGTTCACACGTATAGATTTATACAAAAAAATATTAAGTCACAATAATTAATAATTTAAATTTTTATTTGTTAGCAAGGATTCTTTCCATTCAAAAGCTTCTTTTCCACCAGTGTACCCATGCCTCATTGATAATATGGTTGCCATTTCAATATTTATCGACATTTTCAATAAATCTACACATATACATATGGTTTTTTTTTCCTTTTTTTTTTTTTTTGGTGTAATTGATGGGGAACCTAGCCTTTTCATGAAGGATTAAGAATTAGGACCACATCTATAAGGGCCAAAGATTGCCATCGAATAGTAGGGTTCCAATATCCACTTAACTATTGAAAATGATTGAACAACCCAATATTCCCTTACTTTTCCACATATGCACTTTGGGCCGCTCAAATTGACAGATTCACTTGGTTTTTAAGAAACATTTTTTTGCGAAGAAGTGCCCTTCTTTTATTAATTGGTCTTTAAATTTTCTTTTTTCATGTTGTGATCTTTAAATTAAATTATTCTTCTTTAAATTTTTGCCCAAAACAATTAATTATAAATAATTAACTATTCGAGTTGAATCAATTATTTATAAATTAAAAAAATTTATTAAATTTATTTTCAAATATAAAAATAATCATACTTTCAAATGAATTACAAATTTTATAAAATGATCATATAAATTAAAAAAGAGAACTTGGCATGATTGAGAGGTGAACTTTGATTATTACCACAAAGTTATCTATAGGCAACTTCAAATAACATTAACGTAAACATACTTTGTGAGTTGAATTATCAAATTATTCTTCCGTTGATTATGAAATCTAAAATGAAGCATAAGTTAAAATATTTTATAAATTCCTTCAAAGTTATTTTAGAATCCCTCCATTTTAATTTACCGTGTCTATTTAATGAAGAAATATATCAAAGTTATTTGACTCTTTAATTTCAAATTTCAAGGCATTTTATTTGGCATGTTTACAATCACATCTTTGATAATTCCTTAGAGTTAAGTTTAAAAGGATGTGAGCGAAAGCAATGCAACCTTCCCATTTTATTACTTTGTTCGTCTCAATTTATGTGATGCATTTTAATTGAAAATAAATTATTCTTCAAAAAAATTGAAACAATTAATTATAAATAATTAACTATTTATGTGACTATCAATTATTTATTAAGAATAAAAAATTTATTAAATTTATTTTCAAATATAAAAATAATCATTGCTTTCAAATGTACTACAATAAAAGTGCATCATATAAATTAAAAAAGAGAAATTTCATGATTGAGAGGTGAAATTTTATGTACCTTCTTTCAACTTCAAATAACATTAACGTAAACTACTGTGAGTTGAGTTTATTCTTATTATTCTTCTGTTGATTATAGATCTAAAATGAAGTTTAAAATATTTTATAAATATGATTCAAATTTTTTAGAATCCCTCCATTTTAATTTAAGTGTCTATTTAATAAGAAATATTTCAATGTACATTTGACAACTCTTTAATTTCAATATTTTAATTGGCATGTTTACAATCACATCTTCAAGACTTTTTTCTTAGAGTTAATGGTTAAAAGTATGTGAAAAAAGCGATAGAGTGATAGTTGATATGTGTTTTTAATCATTATCTCTTTTTATTTTTGCAAATTCCGTGTTCAATCAAATTACTAACACTTAAATTGAAGGCTTCAAAGCATTTATAGAAACGTAATACGTATGTATTATTGGCTTGAATAGGGAGATGGATAAGCTATTTCCTGATTAGAAAAGTTCATTTTCTTGTAATAAAAAAGGATCAGATTCTTCAACTGATTCCACAAGGCAAATATCTTTTGTTGAAAGATGACAAAATAGAAAGGACAAGAATATATTTTTTTAAAAACTACATAAAATAATGGAGGATACATTCACGAAGAAGGATTTTAAACCATTTCATCAAATCCAAAATGGCTTCACCTAATAGTTTGTCAAAGTTCCTCAATTTCTGAAATGGAACTGAAAATGTTGTCCTTTCATGAGAGAATATATATTTCTTTTAAAATTAGCTATGAAATTTGTTACACTAATTTTGGCGTTAATAGCATGTAGCTAAAAAGATCTTTTGATAATTAGTCACTAAATAATATTAACAACTAATTCTTTCATTTAAGGGAAAAAGTTGTTTATCGTTGATTCCTAACACATTATAAATTAACAACAAAAGAAGTGTTTTTGATCCTTCATTTCTCCGTTTCTCAATTCCCTTTTTTATGGTAGAAAAAATCTAGTAATGTGAGAATAATATTAGCATATAAGCCACTAGGGCACATTGAATTTTTTCTGCACATATGTAACTCATGTTACAAAAGAGATACTAAAGAATATAATAAGCATTAAGTTGAAGTTAAACTAGAAATAAAGCACTTCCTTAACTTGTCATTAAGCCTCCTTACAACATTCTGAAGCTAGAGTAAACATTAAACTGGTCAGCTTGTCATCTTAAAACATCAAAATTCTTGACAAAAACAAAAAAAGTAACAAAGATTAATTTAGCATTATTAGTTGAAGTAAAACTAGAAATAGAAAAAAAAAATCATACAAAGCACTTTACTAACTTGTCATTAGACCTTCTTACAACATTTTTGAAGCTAGAAAATTAAACTGGTCAGCAACTAGTCATCTAAAAATATCAAAATTCTTATAGAGGATTTTTTGGGGTTGAGGAAGAAAAAGAGAGGAGGTGGGGGGGGGGGGGTGTTGTAACTTGTAAGTGATAAATTTTACAAGCAAAAACCAAAGTTGCCATTGTCAAAGTTGAGTGCATAACTTAAAGGATCATAGTGAAAACTCAACTTGTTACTCTTTTTCTTCTTCTTCTCATTCAAGAATTGAGCTTTGAATTTCAAGAAAATGCTCCTCAACTTCCTCTTCCTATACAAAAACACTAATCTTGAGTTATAACACATCTCAACGACTAACCCCATCTCTATATCAAAGTTCTCAAATACCAACCTCAACATAAAAATATTCAAAACCAAGAAAAGAGTATGTGTAGGATGAAGCAAAGAAGAGATAAATAGAGAGAATTTGTGATTTGGTTTGTTGTGGATTGTTTTATTTGGTCTGATAGATAAGGGGGTGTTTGGCTTGCAGCGTAAGGAGCAGAGGTACTGAGACAGAGCTAGTACACTGAGACAGTAGAGGAGTGACTGAGTGCTGTCTAATATTTATCAAATGGTATAATAGGAAAAGTGGTTTTGCTTTTTTTGGATTTGGTGGGTTATTTGGCTTGTAAGATGGTTCTCTCTTATCTTAAAAGCCTTTTGTAAAAAGGTTTAAATTCTGTGCACTAATATACTCCCTCTATTCTAATTTGTTTGACATTTTTCATTTTTCGAAAATTAAATATTTTAATTTTGACCGTTTGTTTCAACATAGAATCGTTAGATTTTTCGAAATGAAATTTACATATTTAAAAACTACGTAAAAAGTACTATAAGTCACCATAATTAATGATCTAAAACATTTAAAAGACATATGAAAAAATTACGATCAAAGAATGAATCATTTGACTCTCGAAAAGTGAAAAGTGTCAAACTAATTGGGATGAAGGGAGTATATATTATACTTTTTAATTTATATGGTATAGTTTGAATCAGTACGAAATTTAAAATTTATTATTTTAATCTTCCGTATGGTATGTATTTTTTGAAATTTAAAATTTATTATTTTACTCATGTCTCCTCGAAGAAACCAACACCTGTATGGTATGTACTCTACGAATTTACAAATTTGAATTTACAATTAAAATGAACAATTTAATTGGCCACTTGTGTTTTATCCAAAAAAGTGTCTGCGAATAAAGGAATAATGGCCACTTTTGTGCTGTGTGTTTGTTGACTTTTGATGTTTGGCCTTAAACATATCATAACATGTGTGTGATGATAAAAGTTTCTCATGAAGCGTGAAATAGAAAGTGTGAGGTTTATTATTTTCATATTTAGAACAGTATTATTCTTTTTAGATCGGACTGAAAAGTAAGTGCATGCGCCACATAAATGCGCCACATAAATTAAAATGAAATTAATAGTAGAGTTTAAGTTCTATGTACGCATTAGTACAAAAAATTATATGTTGTAGTTGTAATCACTTAAAATGTATATGTTGGTAAAATTGATTGATTACATAAAATAAATGGTAACATGTCGATAACAAATTAAATTATATAGATGATGTATAAAAAGCTCATTACAATGTCAAAATCTCCAAAAATGACTGTTGATTTTCGTGTTCAACTATTTGTATAATTAGTGCCTTCATTGCAATTGTGGCCCGTGGTTCACAGTCCGACACTGGAAAAATTTGACCTCTCGAGTTTCAACCCAAACTATCCCAACAAATTTCAAGTGATATTAGTGACTTATTTAAAGTGTCAAAACCTGTTTTAACACAAACGTCCAAAAATATGGGTTAGATCGTCACAAGTAAATAACTTATTATACTGTCAATAAAAATATTTTATTTATTCAATAAGTTTAATTACTAGTGCCTCAATTTTAAACAAGTTAAAAGCTGATCGTATAAATCTTCAGAAATCATGTTTATTCAATCAAATTCATGTCAAGCAAAAATATTCTAATTATGTAAGAAAAATATACTGTCAATTACAACTCTATCTATCTCGAAAAGATTGTCTTCCTCTTTTTTTTTAATTTGTCTTAAAAAGATTAACACCTTTCTATATTTAGAAATAACTTAAGTTTATGAGATAATTTACAGCCACACAAATATCTAATGCTTGTTTTGGATTACATATTTTAAAAAATTTCCTTTATTTCTTAAATTTTATATTAAGTCAAACTAAGATAATTTTTTTGAAACGAGAGAGAGAGTACTAGAAATCTTTTCAAAACTAATCTCTTCTCAGTCATTTTCAAAAGCTATGGAGTAGGGAATATAGGGGAGAGGGAGAGGTGGAGGGCCCGGGGGTATGTGTTTGGGCAAGGTATGGTCATATGGTCTTTGGTCAAGATTACAATAATATAACAAAATGTACAACCAAATATTGAGGTTTGATTGATTGGATTGGAGATGTGGATTCTGTTTCTGTTACTATTGACATAGATAGATTCGTTGTCTGTTCCTTTACACATTTTTAAGGTTTGTAATTAAATATTTCAGATCACATAGTTTGTTCTTATGCCCTTAAGATTCCTCACCTTAACATTACGGTCACTTAAGATATCATAATTACATAAACCTCCTCAATAAGAACCAAAACGAGGAAAACAAATCCTAGATTAATTAGTATCTTCCATAAGATTATCAATTATGTCTTCCTATTAGAAAATAAAAAGGTATCTCAAATGAAATATCCCTCGTGAAATAGAAAGAGTTCTATTTATATTGTGTAATGAGTTATTCCATCTTTTAATTGTATTATAAAGTGTTAGAAAAAGCGAGTGGGCTCTTGCACGTCAAAAATTAGTCTCAAGGCAAAATTGGTGGATTTGACCACTTGTTTGCCAGATATAAAAAGACATTTTTTTAATAGTCTTAAAAAAAAAATGCATCACAGAAATCGGATCATAATGATTAATATTATGAATAAAAGGAAAGTGCATCACACGGGGTCCATTAACTGTTTTGCGACCTGATTAATTTGGATCCATGTAAGAAAGTTTCACTATGGAGATAAAGTGTTCCTATCAAAGGCGGCTGTGGAGCTCAAAATTGAAACCTCTAATTAAGGATGAACTTGCCAATGTACCACAAACTTTTGGTAGCAATATTCTTTTCAATTACTCTTTTGGAACTTGGTGCATAAAAACAACCATATGGGATGGGGGATCAAATGCACCAATCCCTATAGTTAGGGAGGTCAAGTCCATTTTAACCTCTTGATTATGACAAAATTGAAACAAGGAAATCTACACTTTGGGACCAATCTAACACAAGGAAAATTTAGGGTGGTCAAGTCCACTTGAATTACTTGATGATGAGAAATTGACACAAGGAAACCTAAACTTTGGGACCAATCTAAACACAAGGAAAATACAGAAGGGTGAGATGACAAGTATTACTAATTAGGGGTGTTGGCCTTGGGGAGCTCAAATTCCATATAATAAATGAGAACAGAAAACTGTGTGAAATGTGAAGAAGGTAAGTCGTAAAAAAGAAGGCATTAATCCTCGAGCCCCTCCTTTTTACCTATTTTTAACAGCACTCCTTTTTCGCTATAGACAGAGAAAGAGAGAAATACTCCATCTGTCTTAAATTATTTACCGCTTTTTATTTTACATATTTTTTAAAAAATATTTCACCCAAATACACTTTTTAAAAATAATTTATAGTTATATAAATATTTATGACTTGTTTTAAATCATAAGTTTCAAAAGCTTTTATTTTTTGTTAAACATTGTGCCTAGACAAATAAATTCACATAATTTAAAAAGGAGGAAATATTAATTAGTAGGGTGTTTTTGACTATCTTACCCTTATTTATATCTAAATTATAATTTCTCTCCTTTATGTAACTATTTATCTGTCATCTCCACTAATTCTATTAAGGATAGAATGAGAAAAAATAACAAATTTTATTTTATATGTCACCTCCATTAATTCTACTAAGGATAAAATGAGAAAAAAATAATAAATATTGTCTTCAACTTCTAAAATAATAAATAATTTGAGATAACTATTTTTAATAATCACGATAGATAATTTGATACAGAGAGTGAGAGTATATATATAGATACATAGAGAGAATGTATAGATATATACAGAAGTAGGTGGGGGGGTGCGAGGCAGGGGGGGTTAGGTGCCGTGCGTGTGGGGGCAGAGATTGTGTCGGACATAGATAACAGAGCAACAACCCTCTGCGCTAAGCAATTCGTATACTACTTGTGTAGTCCCTTTCACTTTTTATTATTATACGGAGTAACAAATGTAATTTGGAATTATTCATGAGATGGGATAAAGGATAGTTTCGGAATAAATATGAAAATATTTGGTTGAATTTTTTTATTTTTGATATAATTTAACAGGAAATAAATAATAAATACTGTTTGTCCATGGAGTTCTTTTTTATTTTTTTCAATTTATTTTAAAAACACTAAAACAGTACTTGGTTATATATTGGACTGACTTTTTTATTAGACGAGTTTTAAATTTGAAAAAGTGATTTTGACCAGTTTTAAAAAGTAGATTTTTTTTTTTTTGCACTTACAAAATTTCAATTTTCTTTTTTCAAGTTACATGCATCATCTTAAATACTCCATCATAACATTTGTGTATTTATAAAATCTTCACATTAAGAATGAAATTAGTTTTAATATTAAAAATATACTATTTACCTTTTAACAGATTAATGAAAAAATGGTCTCATCAATTGAAACGGATATACAGTATGCTTAAGGTAGAAAATGTTGCAATGATCTGACCATCATGTGATGCATGATTAAGAATAAAGCTATTTTAGCCAAAGGCCTAAGCCTCTCATTTAATGTCACCTATTCAAGCTATAGAGGGTACTTCCAAAAAATGCGAAGGAAAAAAGTGATTAAATGTTTCAGAGAATCCTTTTGCGTAAATCGAGTTATTAACGGAAAAGGTCAAAAGTAGTCTGCTAAATAAAAGTACTTACCCCATGGACTTATGTGAAATGAAGATTTAAGCCTGCATTTTTTGTACAGAAAATTTGCAGTCTTTGTAAGAAGAGATGCACTATGTATGAAAGGACATTAGCTTTTGCTTTCTCGGAACATTAAGGTGGCAGGTCCCCAAAGTTTTCTTTAGGTGGCAGGGCCCCCATTTTTTATTTTATTTTATTCAAAAATTACTAATCACTTGATTAGCAAATACATAGAGGCTTCTTTATATTTTTAAAAACTTTGGGGTTAAATTTTAAACTTTTCAAGAAAAACTTTTCGCTTTCTCTTTCTTATTCCATGTTCTTCTTCCCCAAAAATCATTTCTTTACTCTCAAATTCTTTTATTCCTTCATCTTCAATCATTGTTGGAAGTTAAATTTGAAGTATATATATTTTAGTTGCTGAAAAACGTGAAGGAGCTGGAAGCCATTGACAACTATTAATAAAGTTTCGAAGCTTTAATTCAAAAATGTGGGTTACCGCAAATGAGCTTCGTTTTGAGTGAGTAATACCTCAAAAAAACCGAAACATCGAGGAAAATTCATATTTGAAATTTGAAGATATTTCGTTGCGATTTGACATGATTTTGGATTGATTTTTTAGCAACTCCCAAGGTTGAAGAAAATGATTGTTCAAATTTTGGATTACCGCAATCGAGTTCTATTTCACATGATTGATATCTCAAAAGAAACGGAACGTGGAGGGGAGCTCATATATGAAATTTGAAGCAGTTTGGTTAAGATCTGACAAAATTTTAGATCAAACTACAGCAGTTGTTCGCCCAAAAGAAAGAAGGCGACACTGCTTGAAACAGTCTAGTAGAATATTTACTCAAGTCTACAGTTTCTACATTGGCCATTATGGAATTGAGTAAAGATACTACTAGACTATTTCCGACAGTGTCGTCTTCTTCTTTTTGAACGAACAACTGCTGCAATTTGATTTGAAATCATATCAAATATTATATATATAATGCATATATACAGCAGTTGTGAGTGACAACTCAAAAAACCAGAATATCGAGGAGAATTCATATCTGAAATTTAAAGCAATTTTGTTGAGATTTGACATGTTTTGGATCAATTTTTAGCAACTCTCAAGGTTGAAGAAGATGATTGTTCAAATTTTGGATTTCATTTAAATACTATTATCGCAGCAGTTATAATAACCTATGCTTTGAGTGGTAAGTGTAGTCATTAAATAAATTCTCATTTAAATACTATTAACGCACCAGTTATGATAAACTATGCTTTGGATAGCAAGTCTAGTTATTAAACAAATTTTCATTTAAATACTATTAGCGCACTAGTTATGATAGTCAATGCTTTGGGTGGTAAGTCTAGTGGTTAAACAAATTCTCATTTAAATACTATTAATGCACCAGTTATGATAACCTCTGCTTTGGATAGTAAATCTAGTGATTAAGCAAATTCTCATTTAAATACTATTAACGCACCAGTTTTGATAACCTATGCCTTGGGTAGTAAGTCTAGTGATTGGCTTTATCAGGAGAGGCTTCATAAGTGTGTCTTCTAATAGACTGTATTTGAATTTATTACTCTATAAGGGGATGTTATATGGAATGTAGTAGCTACAATGTGTCTTATTTGAGTAAATTTCAGATTTGAGTAAAGATTCTGCTAGAAGCAACTACGGTTATCAGAAGCGACTATGATTTTTGTAAGCAACCAACGGTTTAGATGAAATTATCTTAAAAATTGATGAATTAATTTTTGAAACTTATCATTGTTGGCATTTAAATGAATATTTAAAAAAAATGATAACGTCATTATTGATATACATATTAATATCATTGAAATAATACAAGTCGTTCGCTACTAATCTAAACATTACAAGTTGGTTGCATAATTATTTCACGTATTGCAATAAATACAAGAACATTTCACATTGATCGCATATAGTTATGTTATTAATTTCAATATAGATCATATGTAATATAGCAACCATTTGCAACGTGGCTAAAAAAATATGTGATGTTCACATATAGTTATATCACCAATTCCAAATTGTTCGATATAGCTATGATCATCATAACTTTTTCTTCAACACATTACTAACATTACTCATTAATTATCATTATTTTGGATTATTATAGCGTTGTTTCACTAATTTCATGGTGATAATATATAGTTTAGTTACACATGTAAGTTTTATAATCTAAAATTATACTTCTTATTTAAAAAAAAAATTGGTTATAAAAGATGAAATTATACAAGTCGTTCGCTATTAATCTAAACATTACAAGTTGGTCGCATAATTAATTCACATATTGCAATAAAGACAAGAATATTTCACATTGATCACATGTAATTATGTCATCAATTTTAATATAGATCACATGTAGAATAATAACCATTTGCAATATGGCTAAAAAATATATGCAAAATACATCAAATCACACTTAAACTATACCCAAAAAGTCGAGTTCACACTCAAACTATACAGCGACCTATTACACACCTGAACATCTAAAAACTGAATTTATTACCACCCTACAAGCTGATGTGGCACAAATTATAAAAATAATTAAAATAGAGGGGCGTTTTAATTAAAATTTATTTATTATTTTCTTTTTTTAGTTAAAAAAAATATTTTTTTAATAATCCCCACCCTAACCCTCCCTTTCTTCTTCCTTTCTTCTTCACTGCATACCCCTACCCGCTCCCCTTCTTCTTCATTTAACATGCTGCGCCCCTGCCCCTCCTCCACCCTCACGCCACCCCCACCCCCAGCCCCAAACCCTTCTTCTTCTAAATTTGACCACCACCACGCCGCCCCTTCCCCCCTCCACCTTCTTCACCATATATATCACCAACACCAGATTTCAATAGCCACCACATCCACTGATTTCAATAGCCACCATTAAACCCACCACCACCAAAATCAGAATACACTACCAATTCCTCTTCTTCACCGTTCACCACCAATTCCTCTTCTTCTAATAATTTGACTTTTTTCTTTCAATTGCACTTCTATTTTTAAAATTTGTCTTTTCATTTTTTTTGTTCCTAAAAAGATTCTTGAATTATGATTTGGATTATCCTTCCTATAAGATTTGTAGGACAAGAATCTTCATTGTCATCATATGGAAATAGTGTGACAGATCTTGGCCGGAATTTTTTTCTGGCAAGCTTCCATTTTTTCCGATCAATCTTCAATTTCTTTTATTTTTCTCTCTCACTTTAACTTGTTCTTAATATTACATTGTTAAAAATTATCAATAATGATTTGTAAATTCGGTGGTGGATTTGGTTGGCGGGCTGGCGGCAATGGTGGTGGTTTAATGGCCGTAATCTTGAATTTATGGTGATTGTTTGCAATTTCTTATAGTGGCAGTAGTTGTGAAGTGATTTAATGGTTGATTCGGTTGTGGGTGGTGAAATTTGTGGTTAATTTTTTTTATTTTCTGGTGGTGGGTTTGATGGTAGGTTTGACAGTGATGATGGATATGGTAGTGGTGAAATTGATTGTGGTGGTAGTGGCTGATATGGTGGTGGTGAAATTGGTGGTGACAAATTTGGTTGTGGCGGATATGGTTGTGGTGAAATTGGTGGTGGGGGTGGTGGCGGATATGGTGGTTGTAGTGAAATGGGGTGGTGAGATGGTTTAATGATTGAGAAGATGTAATTATGGGAGGATTTTATGGTTAATTAGAAATTAATTAGTGTAAATATAATTAACAATAGAAAATCAAATGAATAAATAAAAGGAAAATAACATAAAATTAAAATTTAAAAGATATCCAACGTGGCGTTGACGTGTTGCTGACGTGGCAGCGAGTGTATCACACCTCCCTTTATGCAACTGGTTGTATGTGTATCGAGGTGGTATTAAATTCACTTTTTACATGATTAAGTGTGTAATAAGTCGCCCAAATAGTTGGAGTGTGAACTAGACTTTTCAGGTATAGTTTGGGTGGATTTGATGTATTTTGCCAAAAATATATAATGTTCACATATAGTTATGTCACCAATTCCAAGTTGTTACATATAGCTATGATCATCATAACTTTTTCCTCAACACATTATTAACATTACTCATTAATTATCATTATTTTAGATTATTATAGTGTTGTTTCACTAATTTCATGGTGATAACATATTGTTTAGTTACAAATATAAGTTTTATAATCTAAAATTAATTCACTTCTTATTAAAAAAAACTTCTTTTGTTACAAAAGCAAGCGTTAGGTTGTATATTTTGATAACTGGTAAGTGGCGTATTAGATGAGTATGCAAGTGTGATAACATAACTCTTTTGAGTACCCATTTTTCCTGTCCCAAAGTACCTTATTAACTAATTTCAACTATTGCCAATCTCTAATTCATGAGACGGCCAAAATGTATTGCTAGGATTTGATGGGTAATGATCTCTTTGTGGTAAAGACATGGGTGCGACTAAGCGGTACAAGACATTCGCATGAAGTCATAATCGACAAAGTGAATGAATTTACGTTGTTGGTCTATTTATAAATGTTGTCTTGTCTATTAGAATAGTTATAAATTTGAAATGTTCATCTTCAATCTCAAGCTCAAATCTGATATTGTACGCAAAACCACCTTAAATCTTCTCAAAACTCCCTTAAATTTGAGATTGACTCCTCAAAAGATCCCCAACAAAATTTAATAACACCCACTTGAAATAAATCATTCCTTCATAAAACCCATTTTTCAAGTTTGAAGCTCAAGCTTCAACAATGGCTATCCTCAAGCTCAAATCTGGAATTTAATCCAAAACCATCTTAAATCTTCTCTAAACTCTCTAAAATTTGACATTTAAATTTATCAAAAGATCCCCAACAAAATCTAATAACACCCACTTGAATGAATCACTCTTTCAAAAACTCATTTTTTCATCCTTGAAGTTCAAGCTCCAGCATTGGCTGTCAATGGAGTAATTTTAGATGCTAGAGGAAAAAAAAGTGGAAATGAATTGATAGAGAGGAATATAATTTAATAGTATTATTTTTTATAAGGTAAAAAAACAAAAAATTTAGATTTTTATTTTGATTTATTTTATTATTTCTTACTTAGGATCAAAAAGGTATTTTTAAAATTTGGGGATTGGTTTGAAAGATTAGGATAGTTTTTATTTTATTATTTTTATTTTTTAAATTCTTAGACGAAAATGTATTTTTTTTAAACTTGGGGACTTATTTTGACACCCCAATAACTTGTCTCTATTTAATTAATACTAATCCTAAAAAGGGTCCAAACACCTAATAATTAAAATTTGGGGTCTAGATCCCAAATAAAAAACCGCTTGGGGCCCTGTGACCACACTGCCCCTGCTTACTCACGTTTCAATTTGTGCGTCCAACTTTTCTTTTATATCCGTCTAACAAAAAATGTCTTTTTTTACTTTTGATATGACATATTTTTAATTAAAGAATATTTTGATACATTGACATATATTTAATATTCAAAAGTCTTCTTTATTTTTTTAATATTTTGATACATTCTACATATCTTTAATTTAAGATCATAAATTAAAAAGGAGTGAGTATTATTTTTCTTTCTTTTTTCACTTCGTGGAATAGTAGTACTGTAGTAGTAATGTATATAGTGCAGACAAAAGAGAATATATGGCAGAGTAGTTGACGAACAGTTTATTTTTGTGATTTAAAGGACAAAAGACTGGAGAGAAACTATGGCGTGAGGAGGTGAAATTAACAGGGGAATCCAAAAAAACTATTCTACAACTAGCAATATAATGTGAATCATTTAGTTGGCAGCATAAACAAATATAAACGACGCCTGAATTTAAAATTTATGGTGTTTTTACCTTCCGAACTTCTCAAATAAGAATTAAATTAGCGCATGACCGAGGAAGAAACAAAAAACAAATATATCTATCTATTATTAATCGTCGATACCCCATCGGAGTTTCGACTATTTTTGGTTCGTAGGGCCCCATTCGGGGGAAGCGTCCTCACCAAAGATTTTTGCATTCCCTAGACTAAAACCCGAATATTTATACATATTTAGTGAATCTTCTAATATAAATAAAGGGTCTAAACAAAAGTTATGTTGTAATTTGCTTAAATTCCAATTTCGATCCCGCCACCGTAACTCAAAGGTATCCTTCCCTCACAGTTTGAATATATCTTGAACATCCCGTTTTTTCTTTGTGTTCGTGTCCTCGGAAATTTCCTCCCAAGTCATCTTTTTTATTATTTATATTGTTTTTACCTTCTCTTTTCTATTAGACTTCTCTAGCGAGAACACACAAATAGAACTTCAAAATCTCAAATTAAGCCTTTCTCTTAATCTCAAATCCGTGAGTATTTAAAAAAAAAACTTGTCTCAATTGGAATTTTGGAGGAAGAAACAAAAAACAAATACTCGTATATCTATAAGGTTCTATATAGTTATTATTATTATTATTCCTTTTTTTTTTAAAGTATTGTCACAAGTAAAAGTGACCTATATTTTTAGTATAATGGACAAATAAAATGGATGGAGGGAGTGTATTATAAAAATTTAGCTATTCTATAATTGTTAAACTATTACTAGTTAAATTGATGCCGCGTATGCAATCGCTTAGAAAAAACATGAAATTTATGATTTATTTTTGAGAACTTGTAGCTATGGGGGTGTATTTATTATTTTTCTTATTTTTTGTATAATTCCCTTATTGAAGATGTTATTTTATTCCATTTTTTAATATACATAAGAGACTAAAGCTTGGTGAAAATCTTTTGTTGTTAATGGGTGTCATTCCTTGTTTAAGATGCTAATTATGTTCGTTTCTTGATTTTTGAGATGTAATTTCATATTTGCAACGTCATCCTTTGGTACGTGATTTTATTGTACTTCACAATGTTTGGTTTGCAACAAACTTTTTTATGTTAGTACCTAACTTAATTTTTGCATATTTAATACTCTTAAAATTTGTTCTCTAGTACAATACACTACATAAGAAATGTAGTGTTTGGTTTGCAGCAACGAATTTTGCATTGTATAATTTATGCATGAATACATATATTATTATATGCTAAACTGAATATGGAATAAGAATGCATGCATTAGTCAATACATGAATATAAGTATATAAAAAAGATGCCTTAAAAGTAGACAATCCCTCCATAATTACCCATGTATTACAATTCAAGATATAGCAATCTCTACATGCATTACTATTTTGTACTTCCTCCGGTCGTAAATACACTTGTTTAGAAAATAAAAAAGGTATTAATTATTTTTCAGATCTACTTTTGCTTCAATAAAAGTCATCTAAAAATTTAAAATTTTGAGGAAAAGATAAAGGGTAATTTGAGGAATAGTTATTTAGTCAAATAACTCTTATAAGTATAACTATTTAAATAGATTTTCTGCAATGAGTATGCCAAAAGAAACATATATTATTATTTACAACACAATATATGTATTATAATACCTACATTATAGTTCATGAACCAAACAACCCCTAAATTTTTAGCTGCATATACATTTTTTTTGTTAGCAAGGGAATGTATACTCTCTGACAGTCATTGTTGGGAAAACAATTTGAACACACAACAAGAGTTGTAAACGGACGAAAGCTTAAATGTGATGTATCAATCTGCCACATTACTCAAACTGAAAACAGATGGATGTGAAAGTGATCGTCTCATATCATTGAAACTAAGAGATAATGCCCAAATTCCTTTCTTTTGACCAAAAGGTCTTCAAACATATTCAATGACTTCTCCCTCATGGGACCCCTTAGCCTTACATTTTCTTTCGCTTAATACATAAACAATCATTAAAACTTATAAGCATATTTTATTTAGACACTTAAATTAAGTTTTATTTCAATTAAACACCTAAACATGTAATAAAGTGTTTCTATTAGACAATTTCGATTTATATATATATCTATATTATGTGCGTGTTTTCAAGCGTCCATTACGTAAATAACTTAAGCACTTATGTAAAACCTCAGGCCTATTCAAATTGAAGCTAATTAATGTGCATACTTAAAGTGATTAACTTAGTTACCTAATAGACGCTTGTGAATATGCGAAAAAAGCTTATTCAAAATTTGAACAAGTGTCTAATAGGAAACACTTTATTATGTATGCTAGTGCTCAATTGAAACAAGCCTTAATTGAAGTATCTAAATGAAATTTGCTGGCAAGTATATGGGGTTTTCCATGTATGAAACTCATTTTCTTTTCTCATCTTGGTATTTGGTGTCCGTTTGATGAGCTTCTATTAATCTGAATTCGCAAATAAAAAATGTACAAAATATCTTATTTGTAGACCTCTATTTGACCTGTACCCAAAATTTTAAATCTTTTGTATGAGTAGCATTTCGGAACAACTTCAGACACGAAGGGTTTGAAATTAGACTTGACAAAACCTATCTTAGTAAACAATGTCTGAAATTTCATATTGCTAAGTTCATGTATTTTTGCCTGAAGTTCAGGCAAAAATACTTGAACTTTCGTCATATGAAACTTCCGAAGTGGTAAGCTTGCATAATATTTTTTTACGCATAACGGATATGACTTGACTTAAATGATGATCCCAAAATTGGCTATCCATGTATTTTGACCGATTCACGCCTAATAAGGCTCATTATAGGGAGCAACACGGCAACACCCCCTACCGTGATATTTATACTCGTAAGACTCATACCCAAGACATCTAGTTATGGATTAAGAGATCTTATTCATCCCATAATTATCGCGATTTTCTTTACCATTTATTTCTGAATAACTATCTTTATTATCTTGACCACAACTTGAGGTACCTTTTATTTTCCTATATGTACATACACTATTTCATTTTATTGCGAGGCAATATTTGGATATAATTTGGAAGATTTTGATTTTCTATCCAAACGTTAATATTTCGAAGCTTTGGATATTTGGTTTTCTTTAGTGAGAGAAACATAGTCTAAAGTCTTCGATTGTATGGAGTCCAAAGAGTTTAATTTCCAATGGTAATCCAACAGGCTTTTCAAAATGCGATTGCAAGAATCAAAACATATTTCCAACACCTCAAAAATACACATCACAGAGAAATTTGATGGGACAACAAAAAAAAAAAACTTCTAAAGTGAAGCAACACACAATTGCATCTACCCTTCTAACTTTTAACAACGCTAGTGTCCAAACTAGCCTGTCCGCATTTAGATAATTGCATCAAATACATGCTACCTTCCGCCAGCGTGTTATCATTCAATTTCTAACCTAATATAACACAGTTTCTTCTAATAATAAGATAGAGAACAATGGGCGGGGTTGTCGGTTGCCGCCATTGGCATCAGCTACCATCAAATTTCTAATCCAGGTCAATGGGAACACCATTTTACCACTTCTGTTGATGAGCTTATGTTATGCAGAAACTTATGTTCAGGTTCTCCCTACAGAATGCACTTCTAGGATAAAAAGTTAAGCATCACAGATAATGAAATACTGGGAAAGATTGGTGCTTAGTCAAGCCAAAAATATTATTATGGGTAGCAAATTATCAGGATAGTGATCTACTATGTCTTCGCAAGAAAAACCTGTTACTACAAACAATGCTCGTTACTAGTCTGTCTATTACATGTAGGGTTGGTGTGCTGTTGGCATTCCGCTACCAGCATAATTGACATAACTAGATGGAACAGAAGGTGTATAAGAACTTGCATTAATTCTCTCATCTGCTGTTGGCAATGCGGCACCTGCATAACTGCCATAGCTGGATGGTGGGGGAGCTGTATAAGTATTTGCAGTAATGCCCTCATCAGCTGGATAATAATATGATGTCTGCTCATAGGATTGCTGGGGATATGCGGCTTGACTTGGAGGTTGATGATCATAAGATGTACTGAGATAAGCATACTTATTGGGCAATCCTGCATAAGTTGCTCTCTCAACAAAAGCAGAGGGGACCTGTCTGCTTGGATTATTAGCCATCGCAATTAAAGCAGACACGGGCTGCCTGCTAGGAACGTTAGCATGTCTATTAGATCCATACGGTCGTGGTCTCTTGAATTGCTGGTGTTTACCTGATCCAGAATGTCTTTTCTTATCATTAGACTTGTCTTTGTCATTAGAAATGGCTTTCTCCAGCTGAGCAACCCTTCTCTGTAGTGGCTCAAGTGGATATTCTGCTTCAAGCTTGTAATCTCGAATGCACCGTACTATTGCCTTTACAGCTCCAAGTTCCTGCGCATTGCACTATATTCTGTAAGAGAATTTGCTAAATAAGAGACAAGATATGTCAACCTCCCCTTTTGCCTCTCTTTTTTTGCTTTTGATACACAAGTTACAAGTTGGACTTGGTGATATTTTATTGTCAAACCTCAGAAAGAAGCAGATTCATATGTACATTCAAGTAATTTTTTATGATGACCGAGAAAACCATCTGGAGCCGACCCCTTGGGCCAACCTAAGCCTTCGAAACTCGGGTGGACCCGCCCCCTCTACTTTTCTCCACTTAAAAGTACCAGGGTTAGTTTGCTTGGCTCATCGCTCAAACCTGTGACCTAAGGCACAAGTCTCTCAACCTTAGCCAATTGAGCTAATTCCAGAGGGTTCAGTAGATTCAAGAATTAAAGCTCCCACTAAAATTAACATAAAAGTAGAAGGGCCTCAAGCTGGTCATTATTTCGTCAGCCATGACCGCTATGCTTCAGATTTGCCTTGGCTGTTTCCAGGTACTTTTTCTTTTTTTCTTAAAACTTGTTCATTTCTACATAATCTAATTCATTCCCTGATAAAAGTTACATGCGCAAATATGCTATTTTTACCTTTCAAATCCTAAGGCAAGCTGCTTCATATGGTTGTTCTACCTGTATTCATTAACCAGGCTTGCTACTTCATGAAAAATCTTAACTAAAAATCCAAGAAAAAGCTTAAATTAATCTTATAAGTCTTCACATTGCATCCTATGTTTACCTCCATACTAAGCAATCAAGGACTAGGAATAAATTTGGCTTCACCTAGATTGTTTATAGGTAAACCTTCCCAAGTTCCATTTCTTCAAATTCCCAGTTTACTTGCACTACTTTAAAATAATTTAGACAGAATGGCCTAATTGGCCCTTAAGCTTACACCGGATTTTAACACCTCTAGGTAAAATAATTTAGGCAGAATGGGAGCAACTTGCATTTTCCCCATTTTTAACACCTCTACTTGGTAAAAACATAAATAATAGACACTTCCGACCAAGTGTGCTCCTCAATCGTTGTGACAGGTCATATGTTTAGCCTTTTATAGTCTGACATGTGTATAATTTATGAGTTCCATGTTTCTTAAAATAATAATTTACAAAATTTCTACTCTTTTTCTTTCTTTTCCTTTACATCATATCTCCATCAGGAGCCTCCCCATTCCATAGAACCCCACCATCGTTCCACCATCTCTCAGGCCTTCATTTGCCCTTCATCACCATAAACCATCAAAAAGTACCCATAATAAACCCCTCTATTCCCTAATAGAATCATAATTTTCACACACTTTATAAAAGTGATTTCCATGCACTTCTGCCGCATCAGTTATGTCATTACCACATAAGCATGATCAACGGTGAGAGACATTTATTAATAGTCATATCATCATGTAGAGGTATTAAAATGAAAGAAATGGAAGCTGATAGGTTGGCTTCAAAACCCGGTGCAAGTTTAGGAAGCATTTAGACCATAATGCCAATAATTTATGGTTCAGTTATTTTGGTCTTCTTTATAAATCATTTTACACACATTTTTCACTACCCTGCTAGGTCATGCTAACAGCATTGACCACACCCAGATCTTTGTTTTCCCAATATCTAGTACATCAAATAGAGACCAGAATACATATCCTCATACGTCCGCGGGGGGGGGTGGTGAGAGAGGTGGGGAGGAAAGGGGCGACATGTAGGCACCCAAAAAATAGTTTTCTTCGCATGATGTGCAGTATGAATGCTATAATAAGGATTGATAAATTGAAGAAAAGAGGCCGATAACCTAAACCCTGTTGTTTATAAGCAGTTCAGAGGATGACATAAATCATACAATTTTTTACATGTTACTTCTGTAGCACAGTTATAAACTTTTTTGAGCTCAAGGTAGAAAGGTGCAACGGTACTACCCAGGACCGTGACAGAGGCAATCATGAATTAAGAATTAGAAGAAATAGGGCGAAAAAAGGAAGTTGGCCTAAAAAAAGTAGAGGGGCAGACCGATTAAGCATTGATTTATGCACCAGTGGCCCTTGGAGATTTTTCAAAAAATCAAAAAACAAAAAGAAGGAAGCATGCCGAAGAACAACTCTATGCGTTTTTTTTAAGTAATTTGGCATGAGAGAAATAGGAAACTGTGTCAAAACAATGACATCAATGTAACCCCTATTTAAATAGTCTTCTTTTGTTTAATTTACTTCTTTTGGTGTAAAAAGAAAATGCCCATTTAGACAGACGGCAACATAATTTATGTATGTGGATACTATTTAAATATCTTTCTGACACCGATTTCGGTGCTTTATTTCATGAAATTTCCATTGATTAACCGGAGAGTTGAAAAGTAATATACATCAAGTTCATGGTAACTTAAGACTACTATTTTCTTCACTCTCAATATTAGATTACTTTTTGCATTCTAAGAACTAAATTAGCCTTGAGTATGCATATGCCATATCTATATAATAAAGGGCAAAAGGGCACCCGGTGCACTAAGCTCCCGCTATGCGCGGGGTCCAGCGAAGGGCCGGACCACAAGGGTCTATTGTACGCAGCCTTACGCTGCATTTATTATACCGTATCTATATAATAAAGTACAAGTGGATTAATACTTGTAACAACCAATGACTTCATCTACCTATATCATCGATCATTGGAAGTTAACTGGGCATGCATGCAACTATCTTAACAGAAATATATGCTACCAAAGGGTCAAGCTTAACAAATGCACAACAGCCAAAAGGATTAATTTGACTAGCAGTACCTCTGCATTCCCCGAGTTACCTCCCTTCCCTTGTGCGTTTCGTCTCAAGTCCTTCAAATAGCCTTTCAGGAGCGGGACCAGTGGAAATCTTTCAGTCAGCTCGAAAGAATGAATAAAACAAGCAGCATCGATTTGCTTCTCATTATGAATCAATGCTTCAATGACATCTGCAAAGAAATAATAATAGAATTAAACATCATAAACGGTTGCATAATTGTTTGATGAAGTAAAATGGTTGCAAGTAGCTATTAGATGCTTCATTGAACAATTCCTCGCAGAGTATGCTACAAAGGTCCAATATTATCCAGCGAAACAAGCATCTCAAAAGAGATGATCTGGTCTCCAGACCGCATCAGGTCAGTTAAAAGAACACCAACCTGGCATTTTGTGTGCTAAGCCAAGAGAACGGCAGAGCTCAGGTGCCTGCCTATTGTGAGCCACTGCAAGAACAAGCTTGCAGAGCTCTTCTTCATCAAACTCTGAAGCAATCCTAAAAGTTGCAAGGAGCTGCAAAAATGCCTCAGTTTCCAATGAAGCTCGATTGGCAGCATCAGTGCCTGCAGTAGCCAACTTAGGCTTCCATTCATCAGCAATGGCCTTGGCTTGCTGCTTAATTCCAGGGTACAGAAGGTGATCAGCACCTGGTTTAGCCTTGGCCAACAAGGTGGCTATGGCTTCCATACAAACAAGGCAGGCTTGGCGCAAGCTTTGGATGTTAGATTCATCATTAGAGTAGAAGAACTCAAGTGAAGCCAGTACCAAACGGACTGGATCAGTTGCACCATCAAGGGCAACGGAGAGTTCCTCAGAAATTGAGGTCATGTTCTTTTTACTCTCTTCCATAATATAATGCAGAAGCCCTTTTGCATCCATCTGCTCACATAATTGTGTCAGTTCTGGTCGAGGTTTGACCTTACCAGAAACACCATCAGCATTTTCAGCAGCTTTGCCAGAGGATTTTACCTCTGAGCCAGTATGAAGTGCATTTGGTTCACCAAGAGAGCTGCTTACCTCAATGTCTTTGCTGTCCTCTACATCTGTATGTTCAAGAGATGCCACTTGAGGATCTCCCCGTGCTGCAACAATTGCAGACACTGCGGCATCTTTAAGTTCTTGCAAGTGATCCCACAAATTTTGTTCCCTTGCAGCGATATCTGCCTCTCGTGAAGAAATCAGCAGATGAGTATCAGATTCTTGTTCCTTAAAGGCCTTCTCTCTAATGTCCAGTTCCAACGACTTGTTCAGTACTGAGGCCTCTAGATCCCGGAAATGTCCTTCAATATCCTTGAGTAAATCCTTATCTATGGAGGCATCTTCATGAGATTGAAGATCATTTAATGCCTTCACCAATTGTTCAATCAGGGATGGTACACTTTTGATCATCATAGGAAGATCTGTCTCAGCCATGGTCACTCAAATATCTGCAATATCTGGAATCACAGAGTTCATCAAAGAAATGAACTCAAAAACTTAGCACACAATAAAATATCTCCTCAAGATCTGGGCACCAACACTCCCCACCCCAATCCCAAGAAGAACAAAAAGAATGAATCCTTTGTCTAGTGTCACTAGGCAAATTGTGCCACAATTGAGACAAGACAGACTGACTCATCATGCGACCAAAATAGAGAAGAGAAAAGAATAATGGCAGAAGTATCAATAGGCTATGTTGCTCACTCTCAAAAAATGATGCCATGCAACTACTACGGAGAACTCGACACGCAACCGGCGATACTTTTAAAGAGTCTGAATAACAGAGTCATTAGGTCCTTTTGGCAAGTGTTATAGCAAGATTACGTTAATTAAGATGATATTTATTATACACCATTAAATGAAGTGAATCCTAGATTCTTACCGTGTAAAGAAAATATTTAAGAGCTCACGCATAATTTACCATTTCCACAGGGTGAGCCAGCTGGGGGCCTGGTGATAGACAGCTAAACAGGCTTTTCTCTTACTTAAAAAAAAAGGAGAGAAAAAGAGTTCCCTCTTACTAGAAATTCCTAGAACCTTTCAGGACAACCATGGCATGTTACCTACTTGAGTTGCTACCCCACTGTACTCGTATAGCGGAGCATGCTAACAGATGAAACCATATGTCAATTAATCTATTGTTCCTTAATCCCAATATAGTTGTGGTCCACGGTATAAGTCCTTTGCATTCATTCCGCTTTATTTAGGTCTATTTCATTCCAATATCAATTAATCAACTACGCCTCGATTCCAAAGTAAGGTTAGCTGTGTGATTTCTCTGTATTTATTTCTCCATAGTTGAACCTGTTTCATCCAAATACCAAATAATTTGTCTCATAAGGCAATCTAGACGTTTTCTGAACTTAGAAGCTCTCTAAATCTCACATTTACCCCTACACTGATATAAAAGTCTCTAACCAGATCAAAACTTTAATATTGGCAAATACTGGACCTAACGTAAGTAAAACAACAAGTGACTAAGCCTTAATATCCACCACTTGGGGTTGCTATATACATCTTTTACTTATTATAAAACAACCTTAGCTATATCTGCATTAATTATGAGCTGTTTTAGGTCTTTAGAGACAACATTCCTTTATATGATTTTAGGTTTATCTCATCCCTATTAGCACCTTCAATTATCGCAGAACCAACAACCCGTGTATCGGGGAGGTCAACTGTCAACATAGGATATTGCAAATGACCTTGTCATTTTATCCTCTATAGGACCTTTTCTTTATAGCCGTGGTATTTGGTCCAGCTTTCACGCACCTCGACTAATTCCACAGGGTACCTACTATTACCGGGTAACTCTGTCCACCAAGGAGGGAAGAAATCACATAGTAGTTTTGTCTCAGCTATGAATTCTCTATACGGCCATTTTATTCCAATACTAAATATTTTTTTCATGGGTTCGATTCCCGGATGGTGCAATTTATAATTGTTTAATTTCATTATATCAAAAAAAAAAAACTAATTTTTTTTTCTTTGAAGGCAATTTCGGTATTATCTAAAACTATATATTTTCATTTATCACCTACACAAACATACAAGTCTATAGGTTTTTTTTTTTTTAAAAAAAAAAAAACTAATCCTATTCCTTTTACCATTAAATCCAATAAACATTTATCAATTACAATCCAATAACATGATATAAATACAGATTACCCCAATTTTCAACAGAAGGTAAATTAAATTGAATAAATATGCATTAACAGATATTAGTGGAAGCTTACAAACCCTAACAATATACATATTTAAACAGAATAAAATGGAGAAAATTGAGAGAACTCATTATTTAAAATGGAACAAGTATTGAAAATATTAATATTAATAATAAGAATGCAAATAGAAATCATACAGTTTGATGAATCGGGTCAAACCCGAGAGGTTGCCGGAGCTCCGATTCGGGATGTTTTATGAGGGTGCAAGTTTCAGAAGATGTAACGAATTATCAGTGAAAGAAGAAACATTTTGTAATATAGAGTTTTGGTTATCTTGTTTTCCGATTTGGACTTAGTGTTTGGGCCGAATTTTTGATCATTTGATGTTTTATTGGGCTAAAGTAGGGCCTTTTTCAGTTCCATGCTAGCCCAATATTATCTTTTTTTCGCGCGGGTTGTTCTTCATTTGGGGTGGTCTTTAAGTTTAGTCCTTCAAATTGGTGGTCTTTAAGTTTTGGCCCTCAAATTGATAGCCTTTAAGGTTTTTCCCCTTAAATTAGTGGTCTTTAAGTTTTGCTTATGAAAAATGTGTTTTGCATGAAGTTAAGTAAATGTGTATCTTAATCAAATCTTATGTGTAAAAACCGCCTTAATGTTGTTGAGTAAAATTACAGAATTTGAGCCTTGCTTATGAAATGAATGTTAGTTCATAGAGGATGATTTGTCTAGTTATTTTCAAATAAACAAAGGGATAAAGCATCAAAAATTAAATTTTTTTGTACCATCTTTCTCCCCTGGGCAAAGAATGGAGAGAGAAAGGTTTTGTATCCTGATGGATTTAATTGGATCGCAAATTGCCTCAATATTATTAATAATATTAAAGCTACTTTTGTTAAAGTAATTGGGCAATTTGCATGATTGGCCTTATAGGGGGTGGTCTTTAATTCTTGCATTTCAAATTGGTGGTCTTCAATTTTGTCCTTCGCTAAAAATCTCTTGGTTAAGGATTCGAACCTCCGCAAGGTAATGATTTTCGCAAAATTAAAAAAAAAAATTCGCAAGACACGCTATTTTTGCTTGCAAAACTCTGGGAGATTTGGTTATGGATTCGAAACCTCACGGAAAAAATTTATAAAAAAATAGGTTTAAGATGTTTGCTACCTTGCGTATTTTTATTCGTGTAGAGTTTCAAATTTTAGAGTTTGCTTTGAACTCTACCTGATCAGGCAAAGTTTTGCCTTCAGACATAAGGCAAAACTCTACCCTTGACGCCTTTTTTCCCCCTAATCTCATGCTCATTGCTGCTTTTATATGCTTTTTTTGGTTTCTTCCTTTTGTTTATATTTTTCCTGTTTTCATTTCTGATCGAATTCTCATTGCGTTTATGATTGTGCCTGCTGCCTGTACAGTTAATACTGCTTACATTTGATCTATTTTGGTTTTCATCGCCAATTGCATACTTTTTCTTCCTATGGACTACATGATCTTGTTTCCCTTTTTTTTTTTTCGCAATTGCCTGCTCATTGATTCTATTAACTTACAAAATTCTATCTTGCGAATTTTTTTTTGTGCCTATAGAATTTACTAACTATTTTTTGCCCGGATTGGTCTTCAAAGGCACTGGACTTTAATTTTTATCCCTCAAATTGCTGGTCTTTAATTTTTATCCTTCGCTTAAAAAAGTAGCAGAAAATATCTCGAGATTCTGGGTACGATCCCCAGCTCAGTGAAAAAAAAAAAATTCGCAAGGCAAGGCTTCGCGAAAATTCTGCCTTATGGCAAAAGTTTACCCAGAAAAATTTTGCAAGGCTGATTTTTTTTTTTTTTTTACTCTGCTGAAATTTTACAAAAATTAGGCCTTATAAAATTTGGCTTGAGATTTTTTTTTATTTTTTGAGCGAGTCGAAGTTCGAACCCAGAACCTTAGGGTATTTTCGGCCACTTTTTAAGCGAAAAACAAAATTAAAGACCAGCAATTTGAAGGACAAAAATTAAAGACCACCCCCACAATAAGGACAGTCGTGCAAATTGTTCTTGTATTTAAGTTTTGTTAGATTTGGGGGTCATTTGCACTTTTGTCCCTCTTTTGTGCTTGGTCTATAATTTTTGTCTCTTAAGGCAAGTAACTTTTTCGCAGGGCATAAGTTTATATTTTCGCAATATAATATGGGCAATTAGCAGAATTGCGCTTCTTTTGCGGTGGTCTTTAAATTTTGCCCCTCATATTTGAAATCTTTAAATTTTGCCCTTCGGCTAAAACCCATGGGTTCCAGGTTCAAACCCCTACTTAGACAAAAATTTTAAAAAAATTCACAAGGCAGAGTTTCAATTTCACTATGCCCTCACCGGCATATACTTGTTAAGGAATTATCAAAATTATACCGCACCCGGCATACTTTTGCCTTACGGGTAGACTTGGCATAAGTATGTCGGATCCAGCATAACTTTGGTAATTCCTTCACAAGTTTATGCTGGGTCCAGCATACTTATGGGCAAACTTTTAATGAGCAAACTTTTAGTTAAGCCTTAACTAAAAGTCTTTTCCTAGTTATGCCTTATTTTTGACGACTTTTAGTTAAAGCATAATTAAAAGTATGCTCCATAAGGCATAACTTTTCCTTAAGACATAGACTTTGTCTTATAAGGCAAATTTTTAGTTATGCCTTAAGGAAAAGTTCCGCCTTATGGGGCATACTTTTAGTTAAAGCACAACTAAAAGTATGCCTCATAAGACATAACTAGGAAAAGACTTTTAGTTAAGGCTTAATTAAAAGTTTGCCCATTAAAAATTTGCCCATAAATATCTTTGGACCCGGCATAAACTTGTTAAGGAATTAACTTGAAGCATACTTATGCTAAGCCCCATAATGTATGAGTATGCCGGGTCCGGCATAATTTTGGTAATTCCTTAACAAGTGTATGCCGGGTCCGGCATACACGCGACCCAAACCTTACCTTGCATTTTTTTTAAATTTATGCTTGAGCGGGGTTTGAACCCGTAACCTCATGATTTGCGAACGCTCGTGGTTGCAACGCGAAGGGCAAAAATTAAAGACCAGCAATATGAGGGACATAATTTAAAGACCACAAATATGAGGGGCAAAATTTAAAGACCACCCCAAAAGAAGGGCAATCCGCTTAAAAAATGATATAATATCCCACAAGTTATGGCCCACTAAGCATAAGTTCGATTTTGAAAGCCAAAATTTAAATAACAACCAATTTGAAGGGAAAATCTGCAATTTCTTCTCTTAACATTCTACATTTCTTGTATGTAAGTTTTTTTTTGGGAAAATCTGCAATTTCTTCTCTTAACATTCTACATTTCTTGTATGTAAGTTTTGTATGATTTTGGAACAAAGTGCAAAAATAGCTGCTTTTAGGAAGCTATTTAAAATTTAGTTCAAATTTACAAAATATTTATTAAAAAATTAGCCACCTAAAAATCAATATTTATTTAGTCAACTTCAAACCGAAGTTTCAAACTTCAGGATCTAAAGTTAGGCCCCGACACTTCAAAACTTCAGACCCGAATGTTTGAACAAGAAAATGGAGGAGCGGCTTGGTTGCATTTTAAATAAATTTTTAACAGCTGTATATTTTTTAAATGGTGCCCTTAAAGCTGGCTACCTGGTGCCATTTGTGCTGGATTTTGTAAGCTCGGTTTGGTTATTCTTGAAAACAAATTCGACTTGGCGTTATTGAGCTGATCACGAGTTGAACTCGACCACCTTGACATTTTCAATTTCCGTAGTATATAATATATACTAATTTTTTTTAGGGAAAGAACATTGCTGCCTAGTTACCCGTCCATATCTCTCTTACTTTCATACCCCTGAAACTATTTAACCGAAATGCTTCCAAAATTATGATACTAACATGGTATAAAATATAATGAGATAGTATCATATTCATTTATTCAAAAGACACACTTTTCTCAAAAAACTCTCTACGATACTATCATCTTATATACATATACTGTGATGGTATTGGAGGACTACTTCAGTCCTTTAATGAGACACTCCTCAGTCCTCTGTGATACCGTCGTGATACATAAATATACTGAGACGACATCATGGAGGACTGCTTTAGTCCTTCTCTCAGTCCTCCATGGTACCATCATGATATATAAATATACTGCAATTGTATCATGGAGGAAAGATTTTGGGCGAGGAATACTCGGGTAAATATTTTCGTCCCGTTGGGTAAGAAGCGAAATTAGTTTAGGAGGAGATATGAACGGATAAATATTTTACATTTTAGGGATATTTTGTGTTGATTTCCCATTTTTCTTTAATCGGAAAGAAAGCAATGGTAGTTACGCTGAATTCATGCATTTGTATGATAAATCTTCATTGATGCCATTGTTATGTACTATATACTTTTAGTATATAATTGGGAAATGCTTAACCAATCTAAATCATAAGTTAGTGATATGTATATGCAGAATGTTTTGTAAACGGTGTCGAGATTTGAAAGAAGTGAACATATATATAAATTACTAATAATTATAAGCGGTGTCATGTTTTATATTTAAATTCAATTTATTCATTTCGCCATCATCTTTATATGCATATCTAGTTTTTTTAAAATAAAAAAATAAAAATTGACCATATGGCGTCCCGTGATGCTGCTTGGAACAAGGTATAACTGTCCCAAGAATTTTTTATGTGCAACCACCAAAGAATTTCTTGTACACAAAATAGTTGCTTTAATATACTCATGTTTGAATTTATATACTATTTAGTTATTCAATTCATCTACTATCATTTAAGACGTAGCAGTTTACTAGCCTAAAATTCAAACCGAAGTTGAAGTTCATCCCTCCTTTTGAAGTTGATTAATTAATTATCAACTGGTCAAGTAATAATGATACAATTTGCCATAGTAGCATTTCTGTAAGAGAACCTAGTTAATTTATTTTTTAAAAACTCTTTTACTATTAAGAAAGAATTATTAATATTGAAGATAGCCAAGTATATATCATTACTTGAAATGAGCTCAAGTTTGATCTGCATATTCAGTGATTTAAATCCAAACCCCTACTGATCGATATTGCCTTTTCATAATTAGGAATATCTTGGTACTGTTCAAGATATGTTGGTGAAAAATGATGGGAATTCCGTTTCATGTGAAGATATTATTTGAATCATAGTGACAGGTAATTAACCGATCAATTACTTCTCACTATGATTAAGTTGCCATGAATTCCATTTTTTTTTTTTTTTTTTTTAAAGTCTTGCAGGGTGATAAAATTCGTTTATAAAAACACAATGTGCTCTATCGCTTAAATCTGGAGAGCTTATTGATTGACCATATATTAGCCCAACACATTTTGATTCGGCTAATTCAGTTCATTTCAAAGCTAGGTTGATTTGTGCTAAATATGCAGCCTAAATTATGCAGCCTAAATTGACCCATGCATGAAAATCTTATCAATTTTTTTTTTTTTTGATATGTTAGATAGTCGTAATAAATAAAAACGTTTTATTAGGTAATTAACCAATTTATAAGAAAATAAAATTTGATAAGAGTTGAGTGGGTTAAGCTATGATTCATATCAAGTTATCAACTAAAGTAACCTTGGTCGAAGTGCACATATGCCCGATTTTGGGACCTCCATTTAAGTCATACCTGCAGTACGTAAAAAATTGCAAGTCTATCCACTTCTGAACAACTTCACATTTGTAGTGTTTGAAGTTTCATATGGTTGAAGTTCGACCATTTTTTGCCTGAATTTCAGCCATATATATATGACTTAATTCAGTTATTTTTGTATGGACTTTAGTCATTTTTTGCCTGAACTTCAGCTATATGTGTGAAACTTCAAATTCAGCATGTGTGAAATTGTTTCAAAAGTTAGATGTGCAAAAAAAAAACAAAAAAAAAGAAAAAAAAAACTAGGTGCATGTTATATAATGGTGTCCAAATAGGATAAAACGTGAGATTTTTACAATAAAATTTGGGTGAGTTAATTAATCTATCCATCTATTAACTTTGTCCATTTTGATTTGTTTAAATTAAGCTCATCCGCTCATTTGACACCCAAACTTTACTCTAAATCAGGAAGAATAAAGTATATTTTTAAAACAAAGGAAAAAGTAAAAGAAGAGAAATAAAGTATGCTTGCTCTTAACACAATCTTAGCATTTCGTCTTTCACTTGGCGCCTTTGCTATTCTTGAAAAAATGTCCTTTACACATAAGTAGTAAGTTCGAATAATTTCCAAACAATTTAAGGTTCATTAGTACAAAAATATATTCTCACTTTCTTTGTGGTAAAGTGTATATCCTATTTTAGCAACAAAAAAAAAGTGTATATCCTCTTATGGATCCTAATCTTTGAGCAAAGACAGGCTTTGCCTTTATTGATTCCTTTCATTTCACCAATTTCATCAAGAAATTATGTTGAGTTTTGTGGGGTCACATCAAGGCTAAATTTTGAAATTCTTGGGTCGGAGAGAGAAGATAAGGTTCATGTGATCTAACAGAAATATATGTACCTACTACATATTGAAGATCCATTTTCAATTTAACTTACATGTAACACTCATTTTTGTTTTTTTTGTTTATATGCGTAGCAATTAATGCGTGTGTTTCTAATAACAGTCAAACAATTTTTCACGCGTCTCGTATATTTCTATGGATACTTGATAGTGTCTTCTATCAACACAAAATGTTAGGTAATGTCAACATCCTTGCCTATGGCAGTCCCAAGTGATGGCCTGAGTTTAAAGTCATGGTTGAACATGACGTTTGCTTGATAAAATTAGTTAAGAAATAAGTTGTGGCCTTGCTATCGGTTATAATTTTTGTCATGATAGTAATCTCTTGATTCTAACATGTATCAAGTAATTCTGGCTGCCAATTTTGACTTTTTATCTCATATCATTGACCACTATGACACACCTTTGTATGTATAGCAATATGTACTTTAAGTTTTATCACTTCCATATAAGTTAATATTTCCCTTTTTATGTTTGAACAAAAAAAAAAAAAACAAATGATTTATCTTGTTATGATTAGAAAAAAATTGGACCGGGATAAAAAGTTGTTTTCGTATAACTTATAAATTATAGATTATAGTGCTGAAATCAGCCATCAATATTTCTGATAAGAATAGTATTAGCCAACACTACAAGGTAAAATCTACTAGTATATAAGCATTGCAATCTCAATTGTGCAAAAGTCTCAAAAAGCGAACAAGCAAACACCTTTACCAAAAGTGATTGGTTGAACAAACTTCCAACATCGGCTGTAACAAAGGTAGACCAAAACTCCTAGCTAGTAATTGGTTTCACATGTCCACCAAGGTGGTGGCTCCCTTCTTCTCATGATTTTGAACATTTGCACTTGTTTCAATCTTTTCCTTTCTTGTCTGTACTGTCACTGTATTAATTTTCTGTGTCATCATACTATAGACCCTTGTGATCCGGCTTTTTTTTGGACTCCGCGTATAGTGAAAGCTTAATGCACCGGATTGCCTTTTTTTTATATATATTGCTTTGTGAATATGAGAAAAAAGAAGAAGAAGAGATTAATATGAAGAACAGATGGTATTTCTACATATAGCCTTTTGTCTCTTTTAGAATTTGAATGTATATGTGTGCGTAAATAGGGAACTAACATTGTTAATCTCTCGAATATGATAAAATCCTGATTTTGATTTTTGTAATTTTCTGGTTAAGCATATTTTAATCTTCAATCAATCTGTATGTGCACTTTTGATCTCTCCGACTTTAAATCTTTACAAATTTAATGAATTATTAAGTGAAATCATTCATTTATCAATGTGTTATGTTATGTTTGTACTATTACTCCATATTTGAGGGTAGTATGATTCTTCAGAAAAAGTAATATGTTAAGTTCGTTCCGTTACTCCATATTTAGTGTGCACTAAGTAGTAAATAAAGTTATAACCAACATATATAGTCATTCACTAATAAAGAAACGGAGCTGCATTTGTGAGGGAACATTTTGCCTTTTAATGTGGGACTTTCCGACGCGAATGCGAATTTAATCGGGCTCCAATACGGATATCGAACGCCGGGTGCGAAACCAAAAACAAATTCACTAATAAAGAAAGAAAGTAAGTAAAGGAATCTCTCAACATTTTGAAAAAATAAAGATAGGAAAAGTCAAGTGTTGGGACAATGCAATGAGAAGCCCTATTGTTTTGTCAGCATCATGTCCATTATATGTGGGGACTTTGAATTATTTCAACTCAATTAGTGAGAAAAAAGGAAAGAAAGAGTGAGGGGTTGGGAAGAAGGAAAAAAGGGTTCTCTTGGATCCTCTTGTTTTGTAAAAACGGTGCTCTAGTACCCAAGTAAATGCCCTTTTTTCTTACCTACTTTTGACTCCATGCATGTGTCTCTAGAAATGTTTGACTATCATAATTTAACCCTTACTTTTACTTAACACTTTTCCTAATTCCTACACCCGTGTTTTTAATTAGGAGTTTAAATTTTGTATACTGATAATATATAATTTTTTTTTGGAGTTTAAATTATATAGATTGTTAGCGTAAGAAATATTTACACTATTAGGTCACCAATAAAAATTTTGAAAGTAAATTTCTTTAAAATGTGGATTAATTTTGAAATAATGAGTAGAAGCACAACTATATTACAAAGTTCTTCCCAAAGATATCTTCATTGAGGAAAGTTGGTCAATGGATATAAAATAATGTTTAGCAGAATCTCTGTTACTCCCTAAAACAAGTAAAGGACATACCTTTGGGATTATAATCATTAGGTTCTGTGAAGAGTAGCCACATAAGTTTACTTAATTAAAAAGTACTAGCAATAGAACCACATTCTTTACTTCATACCTTCAATCATAGCATTCTAAAACAACTAAAACTATATAACAATATACTGACAAAATTTCACTCCACTTGTTGTAGAATTACATCGCTTTCTCTCAAAAAAAAAAAAAAAAAAATCAAGAACATTCGCTTTACATAATTTAATTATAAGCTAGCAAATATTGGGACCAAATCCCACAAAACCATTTGCTCCATCAAAAGAAATTTGGATGCCTTCTTGTTGGATATTTCCTATTATAGAAAGCCCTGATGGTGATGGAGCAAATGCAAAACAGAATGTACCCTTGTCATTCACTGGAATTAGAAAGTTCCTAGCTGGAAGGGTAAAAATTTGACCACCCGAAAGGAAGAACGAAACGGTCGGTACCCGAACCATCACGAACCCGTCTAGGTCATAACACGTGTCGAATATCGAGACGGCTGGTGCCCGAGGAAGGCTCGCGGTTTCAGCTACAAACGCGTCACGAAATGCCACGTACGCCTCAGAGGGCAATCGTGTCACGGCCGTCCCTGTATCCATAACCACTCCACCGTCTCCGAGCTCGGTTATCTTAAACACGTCTTCTGATATTGGTACTCGGACACCTCCTATTCCAAGACCCGATAACCCGATATAGTAAAAACTCGGGGTCAGTGGATTTCGAATAAGCGGGACCCATGCCGCACCGACGGGTAATACCCCGCGACCGAACTCGAGCGACCCATTCGACCCGGTGCCCCGGCTCACCAAACAATAACTAAATGCCCCACCCGTTTGCCCACCAAGTTGGCCCACAAGTGACATGGACCCACCACCAAGGCCCAATAAGCCAGCAGCTGCAGTAAACATGCCACTATTACTATGTCCACACCCAATAGCCACATTTTTAACCATAGTGTGGCCAAATGTTAAAGTCTCAATAGCCATTGTACCTTTAGTATATGAACCATCACCATACATGACTTCATACTTGCACCGACCCGCATGACAACCCGAATTCTCTACCCGGTCACAAACCGACGACCCGCAAGGCACCCCGGTAAACGACACGGAAAGAGACGGGTCGAATACCGGGTCGGATTGGCTATAACACTTTGTACAAGGCTGGCATTGTACCCAAACAATATCACTACCAGAATCAAGGACCACATATTGGTTCCTAGCTGGACTACCTACACCAATCCTAACAAAATATTCTCCACTTCCTTGGTCCATACCCGAAACTATATCCGACCCGAATTCATTGACCCGGTACACGTCACTACCACTTATTCTTTTAATGAGACTAGACACCCTTTTCAAATCTCTTTCCATTCGACCCTCAAAAACTTTGCTATTATTATAAGTGAAACTGGAAAAGTGTAGTTTGTCTCTATGAATGAGCTTGAGCTTCCAGTTTCCTTGTTCTTCTACATTTTCATCATCAACATGATGAAAGTCTTCTTGTTCTTCATATGGGGTTTGGATTTTTGTATCTAAATATTGGGCAATGGTTTCTTTCACATTGAAGATTTCATGAATTGAGTTCTTGGTTTCACTTGAAGTTGCATTTGTGGTAGTAGAGAAAATGAGCACAATTAGCAACACTAGTGTTTTTTGTAAAGGGACAAACATTTCTTGGTTGTTTAAATCTTGGGAGGTGAAGTTGAGAGATTTTATTTGTTTAAAGATTTTGGGATGTGAATAAGATAAAGGTCTGAGAGGGGGTATGTGGATATGTGTGTGTGTGTTTGGGGGGGGGGGGGTTGTGGGGTTGGAGAAGAGACTTTTGGCCCATTTTTTGGAGGGTGGGAAGAAATAATTGAATGATGAGGTTTCATTTATGCGTTTCTTAGCTTCTATGTATAAGTATTTTTTTTGGTTTCGCATTCGGTGTTTTATCTGTATTGGGATCTAATTAATTTAGAATTTGCTTCAGAAAGTCTCACATTAGGGGTGAGTGTTTTCTACCAATGATGATTACATACTCAAAGCTCGAAACCTAGATTCTTGTATAAAGATGGAGGAAAATTTACCACTTTCACTACTACACTCAGTGGTTCTATATTACACACATGCACCCAATAGTTATATACATTCATTACAAAGTTATGGAACATCAAACAAGATTGTGTCTTCTTGCCAAGCTTATCAAAGAGGACATACGGCGTCATTCTCTTAGGGGGTATAACTGAAAATTGTAAATATTTATTGGAAGCCAACAGGACCACCGGCAAACATATTTGGAAAGAGTCTAATCAATATGTAGACTTTCTGGTGAATGAAGGTCATAAACATGAAGAAAATTAAATAACCTGGGAGAATAGGCTAAAGGAAATGAAGTTTCTCTATTTGAACCGTGTGACTTATGAGAGATTTAAGAATCCAATTTAGTCAATTTTTAATGTACCAAAATGAATGTATGTCTGCGTGTGTATGTAACAATATTTATCATAATTTGCATATTATCAAATTATGTGTGTTAACTGAATATATTTTAAGAAAGTAATGTTAGTAAATAGAAATCTAAACTCTTTATATTAATGGTTTTGGGTAGTTATGAATTTGGGAGGGAAGTGTCTTTTGCTGTCTGCTGAATATTATATGCCTTTACTTGTTCTTCATATAGTAGAACAAATATATAAATGCCATTGAGAACATTGTAATGTTCTCGAATTATTTTGTAGTTTTGACTCTCTATTTTATTTTAATTAAAAAGAAAAAAATTGAGTTAGTCTAATAACTTTGGTCTTGCTCGATTAATTGACCATCAAAAGTAACTAGGACTAACAAAATAAGACGCAAACAAAACATTTTCTTTCATGATTAGGCGCAGGATTTAAACATGTAAAAGGTTTTAGGTTGAAAGTATAAAATATAGGACCGGACAAAACGGATAAATTGTGTTAAAATCTTACACATTATTAGTGTTTTTATCTGTAATAATAGGTTATTAGTTATCATTTCTATAAGCTTTTCCAGTAATATTTATCATAGAGATCAATTTATCAGTATTTACCTTATAAATAATTTAATTATGTAAGTATTTTTTTACATTATAGGCACGTTAAACTTAAATTCCATGAGAAATTGTATAATAAATCACTGTTAATTTTCTTAATCGCCCAAGTTTGGAAAGCATTCCTTATTTAACTATTATGATCACTTCATTTGGCCATCAAATAACCCTTTGGACTAGGGGCGGAGCCAGGTAGGGCTCAGGGGTTCGAACGAATCCCATTCGGCGAGAAATTACACTATTTATATACGATTAAAATTAGGTTTTATGTATATATTAGATGTTAGAAACTTTTTTTTAGCTTTTTGTGTGTCTACTCTTTGTATTTTGAATACTTAAATTAAAATCCTGATTCTGCAATTGCTTTGGACAATTTGTTGGAAGAAATAAAAATGCATTTTATTTAAGAAGGTGACAAAATGATTACCTCAGTGTGATGGGTCGTTTGACTATATAGAGATTCTCCACGCATGTTTACATATTTCTCTCTCTATTAAAATTATAAGAATGCACGAGAAAAGGTTCTTTAAAAGTGAGAAAAATAAGCACACGACAAAAGACTAATTACTTAACATATTACCTAGTCAAAGTACTATATGAATTTGAAAGATATTCACTTCTCTAACTTTTCATCTAAAACAACATTGTATTTTTATCTCATCTTATCATTTATCTAATGTTAATGACTATTTTGAGTTTTGCGTTAAAAATTTATACTTTCAAAGTAAAGTGCTCCCTAATTAAGATGAATTTGTATAATGTTAAGTATACTACATGAAGTAGAATGATCAACCAGGAAAGAGGGTCTAATTATCAACTTCGTCGGGTCTGGCAAATTAGGAAAGAGAGTGTAACTATCACTTCATCGGGTCTAGCAAATTAGGGGGTGATAAATGTACGATTTGGGTTGAATTTGAGTAGGTCAAAATAAATCGAGTCAATAAAAGCATCTACAATATGTACGAATTCAATTCGAACAAATGAAACTATTACTATAAAGAGGTTTGACCATAAAGAGAATGAAATTATACTATATATTGTGCACTTTTCGTGAAATAGATAAAGTTAAGCTTTTGCTAGCTAGCTTTCAAAATGTAACTGAGGCATTTATAGAAAGTATATAGAATAATGAGTTTCCTCATCTCCAAGAAATCAAATTGTTACCCAACTAATAACTTAGTTTATGATGTTTTAACTTAGTTTCTGATGTTTTAACTTTACATGCACCAAAATATCTTAGTCATACTTTTTTCCCCTTCAATTTAAATGGCATAGCAAAAACACACACTATCTTGTTTGATATTGGTAAGGTCTCCGGTTTAACATGAAATATGAAGACCCTTAAAAATTATAGAAAAACTGTAATTTCTTCTCTCTCTCTCTCTTTTTCTTGCTTTATTTTGGAAGAGTGGAGGGACCAATTATGTGTAAAAGGGATGATGATCAAGTCTCAACTTCTTTTTACAAAGGTGGATTATTCATCTTTTTTATCTTAACTATTTTAGTTTTCCAATTTATTGTAATCATGATAAGAGTTTTTAAGTCCCCACAACTCAAAATCGCCATCTAATAACAGATGGAGTCGCCACTTTTCTGACATGTGCAACTTTTTTCACTAATATTTCATTGTGGACTGTTCTTTAACCACTAAAAAACAAACAAAAAAAAAAAAATCTACAAATGGTGACATGTTGTAACCCGTCAATATAGACAGGAGGTTTTGGCTCTAACCTAATACCCCTATAACCATATTATATCATGATATTGTTAATATATAAGGATCAAACAATTGTTTTCTTAAATAATAGTCTTCTTAACGTATATCCTAATTGTTTATGTAAAATGTGATTTGTGATCGCATTTTCAAGAAATTCCTAACGTGTAATTTTGTTTCCAACAAAAATGGAGGAATTGATATTCAAATTTAAATTATTAACCAAAAATAATGTTTTGATCATTATATATTGAACTTGTCATGCAAGGGTACTCTGTAACCTGATCCTCGTGATAAGTGGATACAACATTTCAACACTTTGATGAATATAATGAACTCAAATTTGCAAGTTGTCACCTATTATAATTGTTTATACGATGTTTTTTGTTTCGTCTAGTTAAGGTATTTTGACTTAAAACAACGATTTCTCTTTTACCCCTTTGACTTAAACAGTAAGTTGTCTATACCAGATTAAAAAAAAAAAAAAAAAAGGAAAAAAAGAATCTAAAAAGAGCAACAACAGTTGGAAATCTTTTGTCAAATCAAATATCAAATTCGTCGACACCTCTGGGCTTTGTCTCCTCATTTGTCTATCTATGTCTCTCTCCCTAGGTATCACGTTAAAGTTCCTTTTTAGGCTGGAAAATTGGAAATTATTGAGCTCACTAAAATATTAATGTAGTTATATAACGTTTTATCTCATAGAATATGACCTTGACATTTATAAAATTTCAACTCATTGCTTTCTACCAGCTGTTTAAATTTGTAAAATCTACAAGAACTTCTTTAAAAGTATGTGCTTCAACTATTTAACTATTATCTCCATCTCAATTTATGTGATACTTTTTGCTTTTCGAGAGTCAATTTGACTAAATTTTAAAGCTAAATTGAATTAGATTAACTCAATATTTAAGATTACGATTTATATATTTGAAAAATATATGAAAAGTACTATGAGGTGCAACTTTTCTCATATCAATTTGGTGAAAAAATACATCTTAAAATGTTAGTCAAAGGTCAAGTTGTTTGAATTTCGGGAAGTAAAAAATACCACAAATTGTGACAGAGGGAGTATCTTACTGAACGTTAAATTATTATGCTTCCATATCTCTTGGGCAGAATTATTAGTATTGACTTAATCGATAATCACCTATTAATTCTTTTATTTCGAGTAGTAGTCAAAGAGTTAATATGTTAAAACTTTGAAATTCCGCGAACGCATTTTTTGTAGTCTTAATATAAATTTCTTTCCCCAGTATAACATATAAGCCATTTCGATTAATAAAAACATTCTTAAAAAGATAAAAGAATTAAACCAACTCCGAAATGGTTTTAACGTCAATACAGAGACAAAATAACATCGCACATTTCTTGTAATAGTGTTTGAACCCTTCAACTATTAGGAATTTTCTAATCATCTTAAGCAATGTATATAGTTATAAACCTAGTGACTATAGAAGCTACTAGATTTTGCTACCAACATTTTGGATTATAATGTATCTATATGTATGTAGTTGTGTTTGGATAGTGGTATATATATATATATATTATATTATATTATATTGCTAATAAACATACATAAATGTTTGCATATATATATATATATATATATATATATATATATATATATATATATATACACACACTATGTTCAAAATACGATTAATATAACATTGTAATTTATGCTTCGTATCCAAAACTTTATTATATTGGTGTTTTCTACGAATACTAACTTTCTTGAATTGGTTATCCAATTGAAAGATTTGAAATACACTTTCTCCTACCTAGTTTCATGCCATCATCTCTTTCTAATTTTTTTTTTTTTTTATATTGCGTTGTTCAAAGATCCACTTTTAGTCTTAAATTTTAAGATAGACCAACTTCATCATTTTAAGAAAATATGTGTATACATTTTTTGACCGTTTATAATTCGTCTTCTCGATGTTATTCCTCATTATTTGTGTGAGACGTATGTGTTTGGGTATAAGTTTTAAATCTTTTGGTTTTATGACTTCTTTAGCGCTTTTTTTGTTCAATTTAAATCGTTATTTCTTTTTTTTTTTCTAAATTTCTCATCTGTAAATTTTCTGTAAGCGTACCTTTACCATTTTCTGAACTTATTATCATTATTTAAATGTCCTATTCTTTTTTCTTCTTCACATGGATCCTACCTTTATTTTTTATTTTTTTATTTTTTGCAATTATTTCCTAATTCTTCACGTGGATCGCACCTTAATTTTTTTTTATCTCAACTATTATGGAAGAGTGGGCCACATCTTAATTTTTTTTAATTTATACTATTATAGAAAAGTGGGCCCCAACTTAATTTTTTTAAAAAAAATTTCTACTAATATAGACTAGTGGGTCCCACCTTAATTTTTTTTTTTAATTTACTATTATAGAACACTGTTTATATTTCGCCTTCTTGATGTTATTCATCAATATTGGTGTTAGACGTATGGTATAAGTTTTAAATCTTTTGGTTTTATGACTTCTTTAGCAGTTTTTGTGTTCAATTTAAATCGTTATTTATTTTTTCCCGAACTTCTCTTCTTTACATTTTCTCTAAGCGTACCTTGTTCATTTTTTGAACTTATTATTATTATTTAAATATCCTATTTTTTCTGTTGCAATTGTCTCCTACTTCTTCACGTGGACCCCACCTTAATTTTTTTTTTTTTTTGCAATTGTCTCCTAATTCTCCACGCGGACCTCACTTTAATTTTTTAATCTCTACTATTATGGAAGAGTGGGCCCCACCTCAAATATTTTTTTCCTAGCAATTGTCTCATACTTCTTCACGTGGACTCCATCTTAATTTTTTTTTCTTTTTGCAATTGTCTCCTAATTCTCCACGCGGACCCCACATTAATTTTTTTAATGTCTACTATTATGGAAGAGTGGGCCCCACCTTAAATTTTGTTTTTTTTTTCATTCCTACTATTATAGAAGATTGGGCTCCACCTTAATTTTTTTTTCTTTTTTTACAATTTTTGTACCATTAGAGATGATTGGGCCCCACTTTTTTTTTTATTATTTTTTTTTACAATTTTTCTACCATTAAAGAAGATAGGGACCCTTTTTTTTAAAAAAAAAAAAAAAAAAAAATAGAGACGGACGACGAGGCACGGGTCTAAACACATGCTTCTATATAGTTTTAAGCGCCCAACACTTTGGATTATAGTGTATCTATATGTATGTAGCTATGTTTGGATAGTGATTATATATATATATGTACACACTATGTTTAAAACACGATTAATATAACATTATAGTTTGTGCTCCATATCTAAAACTTTATTATATTATTGTTTTCTATGAATACAAAGTCGGCAAAATTTATTAATACTTTTTAAAAAAGAAGACTTGTTTAAAATGAAACTATTTTCTTCTATTTGAGATAAAATAATAGCAATATTTAAGCATCAGTTGATACTTTCAATTTTAATTCGATTAATTTAAAAGTGTAAAATACTTATTATTTTTTAATCAAATTTTGATTTGGATAATTCTAATTCAAATTATTAAATTAATTTTACATGTTTAAAACGAAACAAAGTAGAAATTGATTTTCTATTTAAACGAAGAAAACACGATTAATATAACATTGTAGTTTGTGCTCCATATCTAAAATTTTATTATATTCGTGTTTGCTATGAATAAAAAGTCGGCAAAAATTTATTAATACTTTTTAAAAGAGAAGACTTGTTTAAAAGAAAACTATTTTCTTCTCTTTGAGATAAAATAATAACAATATTTAAGCATCAGTTGATATTTTCAATTTTAATTCGATTAATTTAAAAGTGTAAAATACTTATTATTTTTTATCAAATTTTGATTTCGATAATTCTAATTCAAATTAATAAATTAATTTTACATGTTTAAAACGAAACAAAGTAGAAATTGATTTTCTATTTAAACGAAGAAATACTATTTTTTAATTTTTGGTAAATATTCTCGCTTAGCTCATTTCACTTGTCATGTTGTCTTTTGCATGGTTTTTTAAGGAAACGTAAATTAGAATTATAATTTGACTAATTTACCTTATTCATTATTTGATCTCCATTTGATATTAATCTCTTTTCACATTTATTAGAGTAAGAATAAAAATGAAAAAGTAATTAAATTCTATGTTATTTTAAAATATAAATATTTTAATTATATTTATTTTAGTAAACATAACAAATAAATGACATGGCGGAATAGCAAATACAATAATTAAATATCTAGATTAGATCTCAGGCTAATATAAGAAAAGAAAGGAAATTGTATGTATTTGCCTACTTAACCTTTTGAAGAAAAGCAATAATATGGGGTCCATGTTTTTGCTGTGCAATAATTTCAGTTGCTCCCACTAATGAGTTGATACGCGTGTGTAACGAATCCACTATTATTGACTTGATAGGGATACTTTGAGAATTATACGAATATTGTTTGATTTTTTAATATATGGGGTGCACGTTTTTTTTTTTTTTTTGATCTTCGTTTGTTTTTTTAACATACGGGGTCCACTTTTTTTTCATGAGTTTGGAGAGGGTGGGGTCCACCTTTCTTTTAAAAAAAAAAAAAAGTGACTGACGACGAAGCATAGGTAAACCGATGCTTCTATATAGTAGAAAAATAGAAATATAATAAAGTATTTCTATCTACTTTTTAGAAGAGTTGGTAATATAAAGTATAAAATGTCATTTTTTTGCCCTTAAATAAAAAAATGGGTGGGACCACATATATATAGGATTTTTTTGCCCTTAAATAAAAAAGGACCAAAGGACGACGACGATCAAAGTTGCTTTATAAAATACTTTTTATAGAAGATATAATATATATATATATATATATATATATATATATATATATATATATATATATATATATATATATATATATTATGTTCAAAAAACGATTAATATAACATTGTAGTTTGTGCTCGTATCCAAAACTTAATTATATTAGTGTTTGCTACGAATACAAAGTTGGCAAAATTTATTATTACTTTTTAAAAGAGAAGACTTATTTAAAAGGAAACTATTTTCCTCTTTTTGAGATAAAACAATAATAATATTTAAGCATCAGTTAATACTTCAAATTTTAATTCGATTAATTTAAAGGTATAAAATATTCTATTGTTAATGTATGTAGATTGGGCCTAAACAATACCTATTATTTTTTTTCAAATTTTGATTTGGATAATTCTAATTTAAATTATATTAATTTTACATGTTTAAAATGAAAAAAAGTAGAAATTTGATTTTCTATTTAAATGAAGAAATATTATTTTTTAATTTTTGGTAAATATTTTTGCTTTAGCTCATTTTACTTGTCATGTTGTCTTTTGCACGGTTTTTTAAGGAAACGTCAATTAGAATTATAATTTCACTAATTTACCTTATTAATTATTTGATCTTCGTTTAATATTATTTTTTCTTTTATGACATTAATATCTTTTCACATTTATTAGAGTAAGGAAAAAAAATGAAAAAGAAATTAAAAAAATGAAAAAGTAATTAAATTCTATCTTATTTTAAAATATGAGTATTTTAAGTATATTTATTTTAGTAAACATAACAAATAAATAACATGGCGGAATAGCAAATACAACAGTTCAATATCTAGATTACATCTCAGGCTAATATAAAAAAAGAAAGAAAATTGTATGGTTTGGCTACTTAACCTTTTGAAGAAAAGCAATAATATGAGGTCCATGTTTTTTGCTGTACAATAATTTCATTTGCTCTCACTAATGGGTTGATACACATGTAGCAATGAATCCATCATTATTGATTTAGTGAGATACTTTGAAAATTACATGAATATTGTTTGATTTTTTAATATGGCATGCACTTTTTTTCTTGCCATTGTTTATTTTTTTACTATGGGATTTACTTTTTTTTTATTTTGTTAATATGGGGTCTACGCTTTTTTTTTTCCGTGAGTTTGGAGATGGTGGGTTCCACTTTTTTTTCTTCTTCTTTTTCTTTTTTTTAAATATCGGTTGGTGTTTAGTATGGGGCCCATACTTTTTTTTTTTTTAAAATATTGGTTGGTGTTTAGTATGAGGCCCACACTTTTTTTTTTAAAATATAGATGCTTCTATATAGTTAAAATTAAAAAATCATTTTTCTTTTCTTTCTATTATTTAGAAACATACAATGATTGTGGCAGTCGAAGGCGTGAAAATTGCAAGACGTGGATTAGATATGAACAAGCAAAAATAATAATTAGAGAACATGGGACGCCTATAGGTCATATACATGGCCCAATTGGTGGCTGAAGAAATAATTAGATCTTTTATCTTTTTCATATCCAAATGAGTATTAACTTAAGCCAAAAATTCTAATACAGCACCAGATCAACCTTACATCTACTCTATAAATTACAGCTCAGGGAAAGACCCATATTCTCGTGATGACATTTTATAAGTCTTCACATAATACACTACATGCATATGCAATGAACTTCTCACATTCAATGCTTTTAAGTTAAAAGGCAAAGTGGAAATGCCCTGATCACCGTAGTTTCCCTACCTAAAATACAACCAGAATCATCAGAAACTGTGTAGGACTACCATGATAATGGATAAAGGGACAAAGACTTCATATGTCGATTTAACGCATCACTGACTCTTTGACAAACGAACGTCCACCAGATCTGCACGATCAGAGATGCAAAAAGGAAGTTAATGTCATAGGTAATACCAGAAAAGCTGAAAATAAACTAGAGTGGACTTGATTGAGCTTTGGGCCAAAACGTACGAATATTCAAGATGGATGTTCATGAATCGAGCATTTTCTTTGCTTTGCGACAATGTCAGAGAGCTTTCTATAACCTGATCTTGCTCCACGTCCAAGGGTTCATAGAAGTAAACCAACGTCTGCAAAATTCATATCAAAATGAAAAACCACGAGCGCATGCACGTTTCTCCAGAGGAGCTAATAAAATAGTAGGAGATCACCATAACTCCATAATTTTGTTCCAAACAGGATTGCTAAGCAAAGATATACATCTAGACTTAATATTGACAATATTATCTTTGGAGTTCTCAAAGGGTTATCAACGACAATTTCAAGACATCATTTTCAGCTTTTAGCACAAAAGAAATGTGCATAGAAGCTCCGAGCCTCTCTCTACTATAGCGAACATATTTCTCATGGCCTCAGGCCCTCAGTAGGTATTTACTGGTCAATCTATGATAAGTACAGTGAAAAATGTATCTTTGTCCAACTCCTAGTGTACATTTAATAAAATTAGATACCAAAATTGGTTGCAAATTTTTGATTGACAATCAATTACCTCTTTTCTACGCCTACCTTCCATTCCGATGAACCAAAAAACAAAAGAGTAGAACAGAGAGAGCACCCAAAGATTTTTTTGGGGGGAAAGTATTTTTAGAACCTGTTGCCAGTGTGTTGGGGGATCCTCTGGTGCAGTTGACAAGACAAGAGCTTCGTTAGGATTGGGACGCTTCTTTTTGTGTATATTGCCTTCCGATCGTGAATCGTTTGAAGGCTCAACAAATGAGGGTGGCATACCATTATTCAACGGAAACGCTAGGCCGAAACTCCACATCAAACCGAAAGCAAAACCATGAAATGGTGCTAAAAAGGTAAAAAAGATAGTCGTGCCATACAACCACTAGTGAACATTAAAGAACAAAGAATCGAGAGCACCTTTACTTAACGAAGAAAAGCATGAATCATCATCAACCGCCCCCCCCCCCCACAAGGAAACGAGATGTTATAAAAAAATGCCATGAGGTGGACAACACACATAACAATATTTATTGGGGGGGGGGGGGGGGGGGGGGACCATTAATGGACTTTAATCCCAAATATTTAGTATATTCCCCGCTCTTTTCTTTCCAAGACTTACACTCGACATTAGTTGAAGGAAATGAGTCCAAAATTAGGAAGGACCGATGCACATGGTTATCATCTTAAATAGTGCATAAGATACAAGAGCCGCTAGGAAATAATTGAGCATAAGGCACACAAGCCCGAATGAACATTCTAAATTGTATGTTCCCCGAAGATTTTGATATAAATATCGGACCATACTTGAGATGGCAAACACCCTACGTTTGTTAAAATAAGCGTGAAGACTCGGGAGCATGATGAACTCAATTACATCCATACCAGGATCACAAGCAACAATCCAATTACCATCTTTGATCACTAGAATCTTACATTACCATGAACTTCGAAAGACATGCTATTCATGTTAAATGGACAAACCACATACCTACGCATCCACTTCCTCGATTAAGAAGTAAGTTTTTTGACACGACGTACACGAGTAATTGGAGTATCAAATCATAACTTAACTCTACACAACAAACATAATAGACATTACTAAACAAGTAAAATAAATATCAGATAACAATCAACAAAAGAATAAAACTATTCTTGCCACAATTGAGTAGTCAAACTGCTCGAGAAAATGTACTGCAGGAGCACCTTTACCATAATGAATCACACCACTCAAAGCAACTAAAAGCATGTGACGGACCCCTTACATGAAAACAAAGTTCTTCATCGCCCCTCCCCAAAACCTCCGACAGGAAAGGAAAAGGATTCTTTTCCTCTTGGGGATTCACCGCTATAATAATATATAGATGTGAGTGTTTATTCCAAGCAACTAATTTCCATGAACTATTAATTGCTTCTTTAATCCCAAATATTTAGTATATATCCCACGGCTCTTTTCTTTTGAAGACAAAATATTAATTGACATAGTTGAATCGTCCCTGGATTTCCAAGATATCGTTGCTTCACCCAATTTGACCGCATAACTCTACATGTTACGTGACTATCCAAGAACCCGCAGACGTAAAGCCGTAAGTTGAGCTACGGATGGTGAACAATCGACCCTTCTTCGCACATGGTTATCATCTTAAATTATGCCTTTTTACTTCTCATACAGAGGATACAAATTGCTTCTTGTAGTTCCCCTTACCAGGAAGGCATTTCCATTCGAATGATCCATTTCATCTCCTTCTCCATGCCCCCATGCCCCAACCCTTAGGTGGAAATCTGAAAATATAAAAAAGAAAAAGAGCCAGTATTGGTATAACACCTCCGAGGCTCAATCAGCAGCAATGTAAATTTCAATATTCTAATTATGAACTCATGTATGTAGTCCTACATATCCGGACACTATATGCTGGGGCAACAATCCAATGTCCCAGATTGCACAATTATATCTGCTAAACCGAGCAATCTAATTATCTACCTCATTCATAATAACCCTTATTAAATGGTTAAACTTGAATTATATGATTTTTTCTTTCATATAGCTATATTATGTGCATGCATCCACTTCCTTGGATTACCCACAGAAGTAATTGTTTTTTGACACGGATAATAGTTTGCAATTTGAAACCCAAAAATAACTGAATTTGATGTTACTAACCACTTGTGGCCATGTAAAAACATTTTCAACAGTGATTTTGTTGAAAGAACTCAGTAACGGTGAGAGTAGAAGCATGGAAGAACAGTCGAGAGAAATGAAGAAAATATCTGTGTTATTCAATCTGTTTCAATGTACAAAGTATGTATATACGGACCTTTACATATCGTAATCCTACTTAAGTTACTAACTAAGCGACGTAGTAGACCTACATCATCATCATGTAACCCGCGCCCACTACTCTCTATTACAATGTGGCCCATTCCTCTCAATACTCCCTTGGCCGATGGATGAAAATAGGTTCTTCATCATGTCCTTGATCTATCAAGTACTCATGTCATGTCCCGGTTCCAAAGTGCTTTGTTAAGTAGATCTGCTAGTTGTTCTCTAATGGAATATCATCGAGTTTGTATCATCATCCTTCCGGATTTTTCATCTCACACAGTGACATGACTCATATGATTATTCAATATCAATATGTTGGGTTCTTTCATGAAAAATTGGCATCATTATATATATATATATATATATATATATATATATATTATCACAAAATAGAGTCAGGCAGCTATAACTATGCCTGGGTGACTCGTGGAACCCCGTTCTTTGAATAAGTCAAATCATCAAGTGATCTCAAGCGGACTAACATTTGAAGCTATGCTACCGAACTACTTCAATCGAACTCCTAGACATCATATCTCACTTTGTTTCTTGGATTTCAACATCAAGATATCGTTGCTTCACCCAATATTGATTGCATAACATAGTGACATAATTATCCTTGTTTCTACACAAGACCTCCAATCGTTCTTCTAGTAGGAAACGGGAGAAGGAGAGGAAAAGTTAAGGTGTTGTATTTCTCGGGCATGAACAACCTCAAAGAATCGCCGTGCACTTTCTTAATGTATCGACTAGATCTCATAGCCGGGGCTTCCATATGAGAAGTTTTTGGTGCTCTTACGAGAGCTGCATTTGTTGACTCAAAACTTGAACTACAAAAGCCAAATCGAGGCCTTGTCATGAGTTAGTAGAAAGAAAGGTCGAGCCTTACATACCTTTGCCGTTTCCTATAATTCTCGATATCCTTTAATGCTCCTTTATCTAGTAGAAGTTGCATGAGCACCAAAAACCCTAATTCATTCTTTGGGGTTGAACTACTTGATCAAACTCAACTGAGGTCACTTTCTAATTGAATTCCATTGGGATAGCAACTGGTTTACTACCACCTAGGCCTATCTCAGATACTAGTTCAAGAGCATACTTCCTTTGGCATAGATGAATGCCCTTCTCAAACCTAGAGAACTCAATGCCAAGAAAATATCTGAGTTCTCCTAAGTCCTTCATTTTGAACCTTGCTTGCAAATCTTTCCTTACTTGTTGAATGAGCTTCAGATTGCTGCCAGTAACAAGTAAGTCATCAACATACACCAACACAATAAGTATGTCACCCTCCTTGTGTTGAGTGAATAAGGAATAGTCTAGATGAGATTGTATGAACCCCATGTCATCAAAAGTCATTACTTACTTATCGAAACATAATATTTCGTGTTCCATTGCCTAGGGGGCACCGTGCATCAACAAAATTTTACGGGGACTTGTGTAACTTGTACACCTTCAAGTATGGCCCCTAATACTACCCCTGACTAAGAAAACCATCAGGTATTTGCATATATAATTCCTCCACCAGATCACCTTGCAAAAATGCATTATGGATATCCATTTGAAAGATGCATAACACAAGCTGCCAAACACTCTAAGATGGTCAATTTTAGCAGGTTTTTTGAAGAGCTTAGCATAGGGAGATTGCCCATTAAGATCCACACTAGGCAGCCTGCTCAATATATAGACAGCAGTGGCAAAAGAGTGCCCCCAATACTTCAAAGGAATATGGGCTTAAAATCTTAGGGATCTAGCCATATCAAGGATAGTTCGGTGTCTTCTCTCCACCACCCCATTTTGTTGGGGTGTGTACACACAAGAACTCTGATGAAGTACCCGCATTCTCTAAGTAGTGAAGTAACTTGCTTATTAAAAAACTCAGTGCCATTGTCAGTTTTGTGTGGTATCAAATTGAGTCTTTATTAGAGCAAGAAAGTCTCTGAGAATCACTATAGTGTCAAACTTAATGGTCCACAAAAAAATCTAGATATACTTAGAGTAATTATCCACCAGAGTAAGAAAGTATCTTTTTCCATCAAAAGTTGGAAGTCTATAGGGACCCCAAACATCAGCATGTATTAAAGCAAAAGGAACATTGTTCACAGACAAATTTGAAGGAAATGAAAGCCTTGCTTGTTTTGCAATGGAACATACAATACACAAATGACCTTGCAGTTTCATATGTTGTAAGCAATCAATGTGAGATAACACCTTGAGAGGGGCATGCCCTAGCCTTCTATGCCAAACAGAACTATCACACATGCTATTCTGAGACACAGTATCACACATCACTTTATTCCTAGAGGCAGCAGCAATATCACACACATCATTATTAGAAACAAAACTACTAATATTTACAGAGTTAGAAGAACAACACTCCTGTCCGTTGCTTGAATCACCACCATAATTCTCCTTGTAAGCCTTCAAGATGTACAAACCATCATCCTCTCTACCAATCCCTATCACCTTCCCACTTGAGATTTCCTGAAACACATAGAAATCCGGGAAGAAACCAACCATACATTTCAATTCCTTGGTAATCTTTGACACAGATAGCAGGTTGCATTTGAAATCTGGGATATACAATACATCTTGAATAGTTTTGTCTTTAAAAATGGCTGAGATTCCTTTATGATTAATTTCTACTTGCTTCCCAGTGGGTAGATGAACTTTATTCTTAGCATATTCACTCAGCTTCTCACATTTCATGAGAAACTCTTTATTATGCACCGTGTGATTTGAGGCTCCAGTGTCTACTATCCAGTTAGATTCAACTAGATTAGACAAAAGAGCAGTAATTGTACCTGTAGCACTTGATGAAGTGTCTGTTGTGTCCACTTTGATAGTGTTGACTGTAGGTGCATTCTCCTTTCCCTTTAGCATCTGCAAGATTTGAGAGTACTGTTCATGAGTAAAGATAGGAATAGATGGGTGAAATCCTGTATGTTGTGGTGCTGCTGTATGTTGTGGTGCTGCATATGTATGTTCATCAGGGACAAAGGTGTTGACAGCATTGTGTGCATAAGAGTTTGAGTTTCCTCCATTTGAATTCCTGCTCGTTTTATACTTGAAATCACTAGGATAGCCATGTATTTTCCAGCAGGTTTCCCTTGTATGCCCTTTGTTTTTGCAGTGATCACAGAATAGTCCTGATTTGCCACAGTGATTCTTTGGTCTGAACCCACTGTTATATACAGAATTTGAGTTTGAGTATCCACTGTTGTATCCATGGTTAGAACCTCTATTGTTCATAGAACTAGATGCTTCAATCCTATTATTCATAAAGTTGGGTGGTTCAACCCTGTTGCTCATCAGGGCTGATGATGAAGACTCTCCAACTTCATAGCTTGCACTATTCACCATATTCTTCCTTTGACTCTTCACATTGATAATCATAGCATATGCTTGATTAATATTGGGAAGTGGATAGGTTATGAGCACCTAACTTTTAGAGTGATCATAGGACTCATTTAAGCCCATTAGAAACTGCCACAACTTTTGTAACTGGAAGTGTTCCTTATACTTTTTGGATTCAGGACAAGGACAACATGGAGGTGGGATTAAGGCTTCAAATTCATCCCAAAAACTCTCTAAGTTTAGTAAAATAGGCAGATACATGAGATACTCTTTGTGTAAGTGAGGCAATTTGTTTATGCAAGAAAAAGGCCCTAGATGCATTCACTTTGTCAAATCATTCTCTAAGATCCTCCCAGACTTTGTGTGCATCAGATCCATAGATCACAACACTTATCAGATCCTTAGAGACTGTATTCATAATCCATGCTAACACAATGGCATTGCATCGATCCCACATATCATGCAAACTAGAATCATATAGTTCCTTCTTACAAGTCCTAGAACAAAAACTAATTTGTTCTTACCGTGGAGAACTAATTTCATTGATTTACTCCACAGAGAGTAATTCTCTGAACCTTGAAGTTGAATAGAAATGAGAACTGAACCTAGTATCGGATGGATGAATGTATAAGGGATGATTATGATGCACTTGATCCTCTTGATGTTGAGTTTGTTGAGCTGTGTTACTTTGAATGTCAGCTTGTGTTTCTCCATCAGTAGCCATTTTTCACCTTGAACTTTCGTCGAACAGGATTTGTGCAACAACTTCGGCGAATTTTTCAGAAGGAAAAATGAGTTTTAACCCCAGATTTCAACCAAACTCAGCTTTAATTGCTTTGAATTTAACACAGTCACCTAATCAACACTTAATCTTCAAAATCTTCAAACTCAATGCAACAATCACAGAAGACGATTATCGATTAGAAGCGCAAAGACTCGAAATCATATTGAAAACCAAAATTAGCTTTGATTTGAACAATTGTTGAAACTTTATCTTCTACCTCTACATGAACTGAGTATATTTAGTGAGCTAACACCTGGTGCTCTGATACCATGTTGAAAGAACTCAGTAATGGTGAGAGTAGAAGCATGGAAGAACAGTTGAGACAAATAAAGAAAATATCCGTGTTATTCAATCTGTTTCAATGTACAAAGTATGTATATATACAGACTAACTAACTCTAATAGCTGTAACTGCCTACTTAAGCTACTAAATAACTAACTAGTGGACCGTACATGCCACCTATGTATAGCTGGCCCACTACTCTCTATTACAGCTGGCCCATTCCTCTCAATAGCTCTGTTGGGATGTGAATAAGATAAAGGTCTGAGAGGGGGTATGTGGATGGGTGGAGGGTGGGTCGTGGGGTTGGAGAAGAGAATTTTGGCCCATTTTTGGAGAGTCAAAATAAATAATTGAATGATGAGGTTTCATATTATTGTTTCTTAGCTTCTCTATGTATAAATATCTTTTCTTAGATTTTTCATTTGGTGTCTGTTAACTGCATTGGGATCCAACTAATTATGGATTTCCTATCAAATACGATTACATAATCAGAGCTCAAATACTAGATTTTTGTATAAAGATGGAGGAATATTACCACTCCACTATAACCCTTGTTGTTTCTATATATACACACACATGAAATAGTTATATACATTACAGAGCTATGGAACCTCAAACAATGCCTGAAATTAGGGAAAGAAATTAGATATAAAGAATTAGAAATGAAAACAGATTGTCTACTTGTTGTCAAGTTTATCAAAGAGGATAACTATCCTCTTAGGGGTATAATTGAAGATTATAAATATTTGTTGAAACCAACATGATTAACATCAAACATATTTGGAGGCCGAATCAATGTGTAGACTTTTTGGTGAATGAAGGTTATAATTAACACGAAGAAGATTTAACAATATGTTGGATTTACAGAAACATTGGGCACATCGGAAAAAGAAAGCTCATCGGAGAAGAAGCATTCTCCATTATTGAAAGAAGAAAACTTGAAGTGTTGAAGTTTGAAGTCCTTGTCCTTCATTTCCTACGGACAAAACAAAGTGTCAAAAAAAAGAAGTAAAGTTATCCTTTCCACATAAAACATTGACACGTGGAAATAAGGAGCACATGATTTACACGGAGGAAATAAAGAGCACACGACTTGCACGGTGGAATTCTCTAGAAACCGGACTATGATGCAAATATTCAAATATTATGGAGGCTCGATGTAAATATTATTATTTTAGTTTTTTAATTATTTTATTTATTTGTAATTATTAGTTTGTTAGAAGTAAACCAATAAAGTGACAGTAGCGCTTGTTACACACCGATTCTCTTTTACTGTTATAAATAGCTGTAATGTTGATATGAAATACAACCAGAAAAATTTAGCTCAGTCTCTTTATTTATTTTTGCAATATGGTATCAGAGCATTCGATCTAATTCTGTCTGTTTTATTCCATTTTTTTCTCGGTTTTTTGTTGTTTAAATTTTGTTTAGTTCTCTCCATATACAATGGCGAAATGCCATCGTGCCATATCACAATGGCGTAAAATGTTAATGCCGTATTGGGACAAGTTCCCAATTTAGCTGCTGACAAATATTACGTAATGAACTCATTGATTCCTCATCCATTCTTTATTTCACCATCCGATTCTCCGGCCAAGGTTAATCGTTATACCCCATTTTAACTGTGAGTCTTAATTTCAGAGTGATAACATATTGGTGATTCCTATTGATTGATTTTTAAGGAGTCGCCACCTAATTGATTTAATTAGGGCACCTAATTATTACTCAAGGTGAAAGCTACCCAAACCTCGTTAATGGTCCGTTTAGCAGCCGCGATTCCGTAGTGTGCGGTTCTATATCATCCTAAAGCGGCAAGTTAGCATCCTTTTTAGAACCGTTAACTTACTTGTTATCCGACCAAACTTAGGTTAATTAATTAAGGCTAAAAATGACTTACTCATATTGCTAAAGTTTGAAGAAAATGTAATAATGTTGTTAAAAAATAGGATTTACAAAAATAATAAGTTGCATGAAAGATGTCTTTAAATACTATTTTAAAATAAAATTTATAAAGGTTATTAAGATTTTGAAGGAAAAATATAATGATGCTATATAAATAATACTTGTGAAAAATACAATAATTTACTTATGCATAATAATTTTCAAAGAGAAGATTTTAGCAAATGCGAACTAAAAAATTATATTATATGAATAAAATCCTAGACTTATTTTAATATGATGAAAAAGGTACGGGTCTTTTTCTTTTCATTAACTCTATTTAACCGTATTTGGCTAAAAGAAATGTATAAACGGATTAATCTAAAATGTTTAAAATACATTTGAATTCATCTTTGCCATATTGATGACATTTTAATTTTTAAGATAGTAATAACAAATCATGATTCCTTAGCTCAACATATGTAATAATGCTATTTTGAAAATTAACTATTCTAATGAAAACAAATATTGTAAATACTATAAATAGTTTTAATCATAAATAAGAAAGTAAAACCGATGGTATTAATTATTACTTTCCCTTTAACTTAACTACCCAATATACTATATTAGCCCACTAATTTACTAGAAATCACCTAAGTTAAGAAAACAAAAAAAAACAAAGTAATGGGTTAGTTGTATAATACAAATTAAATGCATGAAAATGAAATAAGAGAAAAATTATATCAAATGGGCCCACCATTTTAAAAGAGAACCACAATCTGTTTTGCTATCGGGCTTTGGCCCGTAATTTCTCTTTTTAAATGCATGCCGCGGCCGCGTCACTCGTAGCGGGCCTCGCGGCCCGTAATCAATTTACAAAACCGACGTGGGGCCGACTCGATAGAGAAGAGTTCACGCCGGGGTTTTTAGCCCAACACCGAACGCGAGAAGAGACGAGTCCCTCGGACTCGTATACGACGGCCATGCACAAAAATAAAAGAAAAGGATTAGACATCTATTGATAAATGTATTAAGTAGTAGAAGTTAATTGTCCGATTCAACAAAAAAACCCCGGGCGAAGCTCACAAGTATGGGAAAAAGGTAGAAGTCAAGGAGATTGGGGGTTGACTTCCCAAGTTCGGAAGAGGGGGAAGGAAGAGAAAAAAGGGGAATATTAAAA
>NW_026720076.1:0-10328 GCF_029784015.1 Lycium ferocissimum
TTTGGGGGCTTTTAGGGCTGAGTTTTGAGATTTTGTTTCAGATGGAGTTGGGGTTCTGGAAGGTGACGGAGTTGAGTTAAGTCTTTCATATTCGGAGAGGATGATTCAGGTTGAGACATGGCTAATTTTACCCAAGAAGACACGAAGAGGGGAGAATGTAGAAGGTTTGAGTTTGGACCGTTATGTTCAGTGAGAGAAAGACGAGATGGAGTGCTTGAGATTTTAAGTGAGGAGAGAGATGAAAGATTTTGGGTTAAATAGAAGAGAAGGAACCAATTTTGATTGGGTGTGAGAAAGAAGAAAAATAACTTTTCTTGTTCATCGGGTTGGTTCAGAGAAGATGCGCAGTTTGAGAATCAATTTTTAGAATTGCAGGAGGGAAGAATTTAATGAAGTGGCACTCTAAGCGTGCTTCAAAAACATATGAGTACTGAAGAGACTACTAACCTAAGTCACAGGAACCAGGTTCATTGACAATTTTTGAAAAATGCAGGCAAAAACTCTAGTAAGTGCAATGTCACCCATAGTTGTGTTGTCCTGAAACTGCCATGCGTGTATACCTGTAATAGTATAGAATTGAGTTAGATGCTACCAAAAAATACTTTTTAGCATTGTACCTTTCCTCTTAACATAGCCAATCATTGAGGGAACTTGTGGAAGGGCAACTAGTTGAGCTTGATCAAGACCAACTCTAAGCGATTTCGTTCAAAGTGCTCCCTGGTGAAGATGTCTGCTACCTGGTCCTCTGTCATGTAGAACTTCATACAGATCAAACCTTTTTTAACATTATCCCTTAGAAAGTGGTGCCTTACATCAATGTGCTTGGTCCTTTTGTGTTGCACTATATTTTTTGCCATATTAAGTGCACTTGTATTATCACACAACAAGGGCACACAATTAGTAAGCACACCAAAATCCTCAAGCTATTGTTTGATCTATAACAATTGAGCACAACAAGAAGTAACAACCGTATACTCGGCTTCAGCAGTAGAAAGCGCCAGAGGGTTTTGTTTCTTTGTACCCTATGAGATCTAACATGACTCCAAAAAATGTGCTTTTTCTATCCACTAGATATCCAGTATCATTATATCCAACCAAGTAAAAATTATCTCCTGAAGGATAGAAGAGGACCAGGTCCGGAGTCCCTTTGAGATACCTCAAAATTCTTTTTCCAGCCTTCAAATAAGACTCTTTTGGACTTGCTTGGAACCTTGCACAAAGCCCAACACTAAAAACAATATCAAGTTTGCTAGCAGTTAAGTACAGTAGTGACCCAATGATACCCCTATACATGGTTTCATTGACAGGAGAACAACGTTCATCCGTGTCTAATCGAGTAGCAGTGGCTATAGGTGTATCAATAGGCTTAGCATTCTCCATCTCAATTTTTTTTATATTTTTAAGCAGCTCTTTAATGTACTTTTGTTGACTGATCATAGTGCCTTTTGGGGTTTGCTTTATACCGTATACAACCTTATCAAGCTTGAAAACATGTTTCTCGCCCTAGACCTAGTTTGAATACCAGAGTCTAAGGGAGTAATCACATTTTGAAGTGGATGAGATATCTTGTGCTTCAAGTTGGATACTTGAACTTCAGGATTTGAAGGACAGGTTCCTCCATTTTTGATCCATCATTAACATCATCAGAGGTAAGACTTCCACTTATTTGTGCAGCCTCAGGAGTGCCTCATACAGCATCAACTACCCGATGTTCAGCTTTAAGTGGGGTAATGGAGGGGCCAGGTTTCTCTGTGCCTTCTGGAGATTCTACTGCATCTTCTTCATTGCCTTTCTTGACGTGACTCATCAATTCAGTCTTTCCATTTGAGATTTCTATGGCTTAATCAGGAACTTTTGAAAATTCCCCATCTATAGCTTCATCATTGCATGTCCCTTTATCACCCAATTCATTTGACTCATCAAAGATCACATGCACGCTTTCTTCCACACACTGAGTTCTTTTGCTGTAGACCTTCTATGCCTTGCTATGAGAAGAGTAACCAAGAAGATTCTTTCATAACTTTTTGCACCAAATTTTCCCAAAGAATCCTTACCATTTTTGAGAAGAAAGCATTTGCATCCAAAAACTCTTAGGTAAGGTAGCTTGGGTTTTCTCCTATTGAGTAGTTCATAAGGTGTCTTCTCAGGAAGGGACCTGATCATGCACCTGCTTCCCTTTTATGCAAGCATCACCCGCCTTGTGATCTTTGAACTTGGTCTTTGGTAGCCCATGAACTAGGTCCTTCACAACAAGCTTATTCAGCAAAGAAAAGCTTGCATGTCCCAGCCGTCTGTGGCATAGCTCAGCATTATCATCCATCGCACTAAAGCATGTCAAATCACCACCATTTAATGAATCAAAAACTGCCACATAGATATTCTTGAACCTTTTTGCTATCTGGACCACTTCACTAGTTTTGAGGTTGGTGACAGTGCAAGATCTTCACTTCATTTCCTTTATCATAGATTTGGGACACACTCAACAAACTATACTTCAAGCCATTCACATAGCACACATTTTCAATTGCATGGGAGAGTGTCTTGCCATTTTTTCAATACCAAGAATATATCATTTCTTGCCATTTCCAAAAGACTCACTCCCACTTTGAAAGGCCTTGAGTGAGAGAAAATCATCTATTTTTCCAGTCATATGCTTCGAGAAGCCACTATTCATGTATCATTTTGACTGCTTCCTCTCGCTCCAGCCTACAAACTAAGTCACTGATTAGATTTAGGAACCCAAACCAGTTTGGGTCCCTTAGATAATAGAACTCGTGAATTAATCTCCTTTTAGTCCATGCAGGAAAACCAATTTTTCTTTTTGGGGGACCAGATCCCTCTGTTTTAGATTCCTTTTCAATGAATTTCTTATTTTTCTAGACAACTTGAATTTTGGCTTTGCATGCATCTTTATAATGACCTATTGACCACAGTGAGTGCATAGCCAATTTTCAGAAGAAATAAGATTGTAGGGAGATTTAGCCTTTGGAAAGCCAATACCTTCCCTTCCTCCTATGTTGCTCTCTCTAGAGGTAATCACACCTGAGGTTGAGTCCATCGAAATGACTTATCCAGATCATTGTTTACCCTCTTTATGTTTTCTTGAAGCTGTCTGTTCCTTTCAAGCGTAGCAGTAAGATTCATCTTGGTTTTGTTAAGTTCTTTTTCAAGCTCAAGTTGAATCCTACTAGCTTCTTTCTTTCCTTTAGAGGGTGTGTTCATCCATTTTTTAATTTGACTTTTTAACAAAGAGTTTTATCTAGACACTTCATCAACTTGTTCCTTCAAATCTACAGTAGTGTCTACCATGTCATATCTTTCTTGCTCCATTTCACCAAATTCTTCAATTAAAATATATTTTTCTTTTATAAGACTGTGATATGCATCAATTAGTACGTTAGCTAATGACATCAATTTTATTTGAGAGTAATTTTTCAAGTTTTTTTGAACTTCAAGAAAATTTACCTCATCTTCATTGTCATCACCATCGCCTGATTTTACCATGAAAAAGATTGACTCATATTTTGAGGGTCCATCATCAACATCCATCATAGAAGCATCTATATGATCATCTTCATCTTCAGATTCACTGGAGATATGCCCCCAGGCAGCCAGAGCTTATTTTACCAAGTTGTCAACTGCTTCTCTTCATTTGAATTTTCTATCAGGAACCTGGTTCCTCTTCGTTGTTTTTTCAGAATTGTTCTTGTAATAGTCCTGCTTGTGAAGAGGACATTCTCTGATGAAATGTCCAGGTTTTCCACATTTGTGATAGCAGATTTTCTTTGGGATTCTTGCTGGAGCTTCCTTTGTTTGAGAACCCACTTTTTTCCTAAGCAACTTTGAAATCTTCGAGTGAGGTAAGCCATGACTGACTCATCATCACTGGAATCACTTTAGCAACAGCCTTGAGGACCAGTGTTGACACCAAATTTTTGACCTCCCATAATTTATTTTAATTGCTCAGAGTCCTTGGATGTCAACCGAAGCAAAATGTGAATTTTTTTACAAGACAAAATGATTTTTATAAAATTGTTCCAATAATATTTTGCCATTTCATTTGCCAAAATGATTTCAGTAATGTTACGAATCATTAAGAAATTAATTTATATATATTTATAGCTAATATAGAATATTTGCTAAATTTAATCAAGAATATAATATAAACAATTATTTATTTAAAATTTCCAGAAAATCAATTAGTAAATATTTTACTCCATTTAATTCAAAAAGTCTGATTAATTAAGTGAATTAATCATTTTACCTCTCAATTCTTAACTTTGCATAACCGATTTACATTTTGCAATTTTTGAATCAATTTATCTGAAAATTGTTTGCTATGTGATTAATTGTGGCTACAATTGAAATAATCAATTGTTAGTTAATTATGGCCATGATTGAAATAGTCAATTGCACGGTTTAAATCAATTAAGGCCATAATTGCAATTTAAGAATTTTGTATGAATAATCATGCCCCTAATTTAGTTAACCCGCTTAAGTAGTCAAGTTTTGGGTCATAATTAAACTGTTTAATTAATAGACATTTGCAAGTGTGGTCATTTTATTAAGAATTTGTGATTTTTGCCCTTGGATATACACACATATACACATGTATACATGCATATGCATGTATATATGTGTATATCATGTATACAAGAATTTAAATTCCCCCCGCCCCTCTCTTTTTGAATTGGTCAGACCCAGTCCACATACGGTCCGACCCGACCCACTTCGTACCTAAAGGGGGATGAACCCCCATTCTCTCTTTCATTTTTCACCAAACGAACCTTAAGGTTTTCTCTCAAATAAGAGAGGAAAACCCTAGCACCGCCAGGCTGTTCCTAGTCTCTCTCCTCATCATCATTGCCATTTTTGGCATAGTGGCAGCTGGGTATTGCTTTCTCCAGGCCTTGTATGGCCTTATGGAGTAAAAAACTAATTTCTTACACCACTCTTCACCAAACACTACCCTAGCACGGTACAATACTCCACTTTGTTTACTTTTTTGCATTGTTAACAGTCAATAAGTCTAAAAAAACCTTAATGGCTTTTGCTGTATACGATTTCAAATACTCGTCTCCCATTGGTTCATGAAGAACCGAAGGGATTGACTTCGTTTGGTTCAAATATGACATTTGCTTGTTGTTTAACTTGTTTCTCAACCGTTGGATGAGGATTTGAGAGAAAGCAACTCTCAGAAATCGCAAAATCCCACATCGGTTGAGAATTAGGGTTTGCTCAATTTTGGGGTTCTATAAATACCATCCCCAAATCACATTTTTAAGACACACAAATAAAATATTATACATATTCACCAAAAACTAGAATTTCTTAAGTTTTGGCACATTTTGCTTTGAAACTTGGAATTTTGGAGTTAAGTTTAAATTTTAAAATATTTCTTTGTTTATGTTGGTGCGTGGCTGAGTTCTGGATTTTGATGAAGCAAAGGAGTTTCCAAGTGCATTCTCGACTCAAGGCTGCACTTGTAAGAGGTAATTCTCGTTTCCTTTTAATTTCTATAGCTTTTTGTATTATTGGAGTGTTAATTATGTGTTTAGTCTAAGTTAATTATGTGATTAACAAGTTTTATTACTTTTGCTTTTAGTTAGATATGTTGATTTAGTTTGTAGTGGTGTAGCATAGTAAGTGTTGTTAGTCTTAAGTCCTGTTGTTCATATGATTAGAGTTCATTAGTCTATCATCTTGCTTTGGATATCTGATATAGTTTAGTCTATAGCCACGTTGATTAGTCCGCTATTAAAACCTGATTATGTAAGTTATTAGTGATGCTGTTAGTTTAGATAGGTATATGTGTTAAGCACCAGTTCTGTTGTAGGTAACATATTTTACAAACTTGATCATGTGTTAAAAGCATTTAATCATTGTTCATGTGTGGTTAGTTGGTTTAAAACTCTCTTTTATCAAGATCCAGCACATTGTGGAACCCATACTGAAGCTTTTAAAGAAAGACACGCCCACAAATTGGATGGAAGAATGCCAAGAAACTTTTGACACCATCAAGAGATATTTGTTTAGTCCACCAGTTTTGGTACCCCATAGGCCCGGGAGCCCGCTTTTATTATATTTGTCTGTATCAGAGAATGCCTTTGGGTGCATGTCAGGACAGCACGACGAGACGGGCAAAAAGGAATGTGCCATATATTACTTGAGCAAAAAGTTCATCGCCTGCGATGCAAGATACACGCTGGTGGAGAAGACCTGTTGCGCTCTAACATGGGTGGCTCAGTAATTGAGGCATTATTTGTCGTCATACACCACCCATCTCATATCCAAAATGGATCCGCTAAGGTACATCGTTCGCCATCCCATGCCCGCTGGAAAGTTGGCCAAGTGAAAAATGCTATTGAGCTAATTAGATATAGTATACATAGCACGAAAGGCCGTCAAAGGACAAGCATTGGCCTATCAGTTGAAAGTCCTGTAGATGAAGAGCTCGAACCCTTCCGGACCCATTTACCAGATGAGAGAGTGCTGGCTATCGAAGAAGAAATAGTATAACCCTACACCGAGTGGAGATTGTTCTTCGATAGGGTTGTCAATTACAAAGGATTAGGAATTGGAGCTGTTTTGATATCAGAAATTGGGCAACATTATCCGATGGCCGCAAAGCTCAAATTCTGTTGTACCAACAATATGACATAATACGAAGCTTGCATATTGGGTCTGAGAATGGCTTTTGATATGGACGTCAGCGAGCAGTTGGTCATAGGAGACTCCGATCTCCTAATGCACCACGTAAAGGGCGAGTGGGCCACTAAGAACTTTTACACCTCATAATTTTTTATGCCATTTGTGTCATAAGTAAAGTAATGTAAGCTCGGGGATGCCATGGAACCCCTATAAGGTTAAGAAAGACTTTTAACAATTGTTAAGCATGGGCCATAGGGTTTTGGGGTCAAGCGAATAAGTGTTATAACCTGATCATTCGGGATTAAACTAGGAGTCCTTAATGTACTAAGGAGCTCGTGTTTTAAGGTACTTGAATCATATAATATTCGTATCTTAAGTTTTGAATTCAAGCAAGTTGTAAAATAAAAGTCGGCGTAAAGTATCACAAGTTACGTTCATAAAGTTTGCTGAAATTTTGGTCTAATGTTAATAACTTAATCATGTGTTAAAAGCATTTAATCACTATTCATATATGGTTCGTTGGCTTAAAACTCTCTTTTATCAAGATCTAACACATCGATTGGTTGATTTAATGTATAGTATGCCTACTGCAGATCCTGTTTAGTATATGGATTAGCCCAAATCTTGTGTAATTGTGTTTGCTTGTATTTTCTTAATGAATCAATCTCTGCTATGTAGAATGTAGTAACCATAGTTTTAAAACCATATTTAGCTAGCATTTGGTTTGTTTGAACACTATTTGCGTTGTTAAATACCTTACCACAAACTGTGTTGTAGGCCTACAATCAAACTAGTATATGTACCTGCTGAAAACTTATGTTGTTGGATTAATGTTAGTTAAAAAGGCTATGGGCCATCATAGGGTCTATGTTTGCTAAATGGGTCAGTTTGGTTTTTGAAAATATTGGTATGCTCTGCCTAATTTGAGTTTCACTTGAAGTTCGCTAGTAATGGTATATGGCATGCTAGAAATGGGAACATGATACTGTATGCTTACATGTTAGCAAGACCTAAGTGTCACGCCCCAAACTGAGGAGTCGTGATGAGTGCCCGACCTCTTCTGATCATGCACTCCTACCTTCGTACTTGAAACTCACTGAACATTATGGTGGCCCATATATGACTTTTAACTAAATTATACACTTCTGTAATAACAACATAACCAACTCTGCGCGAAGAACTTCAACCAACGTATACATATATGTGCAGAAGATAATGGTGCAAGCTGGCTAGGCTGCTACATATGCTGTATGACAAAAATAAGAGCCGACAAGACTACATAACTTCCTCACTACATCCAACTGTCTACAGAACTCTATGGAACATAAACTGTAGAGGGGATGGGATAAGTCCTCGACATACTCATATGTACAAATAAAAATGTCATACCAAAAAAACTGCAGCTCTGAACCAAGTGGAGCGCACTGACTGCAGCTGAGCGGATATCCTACTACGGCACAGTTCGGCCTCTACCTGAACCTCGTGGGCATGAACGCATCATCCATAACAAAGGACGACGCGTACGAGCAATGTACTGAGTATGTAGGGCATGAATAACAACATAATATAGATATGAAATGTAACATGGAATAAGAGAGATAACCTGTACATCTGGATGCCTCATAAGGCGAATGTCATGCATGCTTAGCTTTTAAAAAAAAACTTTTTCATACATATGTATATATAATATCATCATCATAACGTACCCGGCCTTTTCAAGACTCGGTGTGTAACGTACCCGGCCCTTTCGGGACTCGGTGTGTAACGTACCCGGCCCTTTCGAGACTCGGTGTGTAACGTACCTGACCCTTTCGAGACTCGGTGTGTAACGTACCCAGCACTTTCGGGACTCGGTGTGTAACATACCCGGCCTTTTCAGGACTCGGTGTGTAACGTACCGAACCCTTTCGGGACTAGGTGTGTAACGTACCCGGCCCTTTCAGGACTCAGTGCGTAATGTTCTCGGCCTTTTTAGGACTCGGTGTGTAATACCAACTGATCAGTGGTTACACAATAGGTGTCGTACCCGATCGATTATAGCACGGCTCGGTGTGGGAAAATACATATATATATATATATATATATATATATATATATATATATATATATATATATATATATATATATATATATATATATATATATAAAGCATGCATGAGAGCCAAATAAAAGCTATAAATACATCAGAGTGACGTAAGGTCGGTAACCTCCGCTTTTTGTTATGGAATTATCATCATGCATATAACTCACCTTGAAAGAACAAAATCATAATATGAGATCAACATCAACAAATATAATCAATAATCTTGAAACAAGCTCAGTACTCTCATAATGAGATTAAAACCATAACTTCGGATTCTCCAGAAATGGGATTATCATAATCATCATCATGGTCATTATAGAAAACATTTGTCTTTAGCATCATAAAGATTTTGAGAACCATGAACTGCTAGTATTTTTGGAAATAAGGGTATTATAGAAGTCGTGTATGCGTTCATAGGAAATGAATCATGCCTTTAGAAAGAAAGAGGAATAGCCTTAACATACCTGGAAGCTCACTTCTCGACTTTCAAACTTACATTCGGTCTCGCAATCTACAAATTAAATCAGTCATACTATTATTAGGCTAATCGTCATATACTTTTCTTAATCCTTCAAATGAAATCCGTTTAGAATCTGCCGAAATTCGAGCAGCATCTCCCCTGTTTATATCCCTAGCTCGAATTTACACTACCAACAACCAACAACAATAATACCAATACCAACATCAACAACATCATTATCAATATCAATATAATCCATAAAACATCCCACACGATGTTTACCCAATTTCTCAACCAACCAATTCATTATACGGCTATTTAATGACTCTATCTTCGTAAGTAAACTAAAATCAATATTAATAAGGAGAGATTCATACCTTATTCTTGCTAGACCAGCAATATCTTTAATATTCGCCTTGATTTCAATCCAAGATTCACTGCAATACGATACTATAATAACAACTGTATGCTATCCGAACCTGAGTTCCGGGATTTCACTTGTTTTGCATTAAAATTTGATGGACGGAAGTTGGGGCAATTTTCCAGAAGGTTGGTGATGGTTGGAGGGGTGTTTGGATGAAGAATAAGGGGGTAAATCCCCTTTTATAATGTTCTAGAGTTGGTTTCCACCGACCTAGAATTTTCCCTTCGCGTTCGCAGCCTTGGGTCACATTCGCGAAGGATTCTTTGAGCTTCGCTTCACGTTCGCGGCCATGGGTTGCGTTCACAAGAGGTTAATTTACTCGCCCTGACATCCATCTTGAAATGCTCATAGCGTTTGACTCTGATGTCAGATCGATGTGTGGTTTGTTTCATTCGAAACTGTACTTCCTAAACTTCAATTTAGGCTTTTGCTTTGTTTCAAAACTGTTATATCCCGCATTTCGTACGTCGGAATATTTTTAAGTTGGTTGCGAAGAGTTATGGACAAGTCTATCTTTCGACTTTGTTGTAAGGCATAAGTTGCTTATGAACTTGGTTGGATGGAGAGTTAGACATTTCATGAAAATTTTGGGCCAAAAGTGAAGTGTTGGAACTTAATTCATGGAAAAAATAATAACCATGTGGCCATGCACACATGACTTGTGGGCCATAGGCCACTGTATGAAGAATATTTTAGTATTAGATGACTTA
>NW_026720077.1:0-22455 GCF_029784015.1 Lycium ferocissimum
GATAATGATCGACTTCATCAAACCAAGAGAATCGAAATTACAGAAACTGCATTCAAGAGATTTCATCCAAAACAAGAAATCCAAGTGGAGGTAGAACTAGGGTTTGCTCCAAGAGTGAGTGTTTCCAACCAAGGTTCATTCTACACCATTTAAGGTAAGTTTTATGGTATTTCTATGTTGTTTAAAGTATTGAGAAGTTGAAACACTTGGATTGTAGAAGGATATAGAAATGGGTCATGAATGTGGGAATAGTGTTAATTTTGAGTAATAGTTTGGATTGAGTCATGATTCTTGATATGTTGTGATTATGGTTATGTTATAAATGATGTTAAGAACATGGAATAGACATGTAGTACATGAATAAGAAATGCTATGGATCAAGCCTATCTCCCTGGCCACCTGCGGGCATGGCGCAGCGTCGACAACAGAAGGACGTCAGTACGAATAATGTACTGAGTATGTAAAGCATAATCAACATCATAATAGGGGCATAAGATACAACATAAGAAATAGCATAAGATGGGAGAATCGGGAGATAGTAGAGCCATCATCATAATTACTTAATTGTCTTTCATAGGGACCTTCCATTTCTAATGCGTGCTCGTGTACACACATATAAACATATACATATATCTACATCCGTATCCGTATTCATATACATATTCATATCCATAGCATACCCGACGATGGAGGTTTGATGGTTTCACATACCCGGCTATGACAAGGATCAGTGATTATACATACCTGGCCCTACCAAGGCTCAGTGTCATCCGTACCTAACTACAGTGGTGTGCGCGCAATAGATACCATACCCGGCCATATAAGCTCGGTGTTACATAATAGTCATACATACCTAGACACATATACTTAAGAGTCCATAAGTATCATCAACATCATTACCATTATCGTTTTTGTTACCTCTATCTTTGGAGGGCCAGCTATCATACAAAGGATGCAATGGAAATCATGGAAGTATTGAGGATCATGAGCTTTAATAGCTTTAGAGATAGAATCATTTGGAGGACATTACAGAACTCATGAAAGGATATATATATATATATATATATATATAGCTAAGGAACCATGCCTTATTGAAAGAAGGGTTAGCCTTACATACCTCTTTGCCTTCTCAATTATCTAACTTTCACCGTTGAAGCTTGAATAATCTACATTTTGAAGGATTCACGCCATGGTTAAGCCTTAGTGATACTTTTAAATTCAAACTAGAATAATTCATAGTCTAATGAAAATTGGGTAGCATTTTCCCTATTTCGTCAGCTTCCACCATATCACAAAACAACTCCCAGCAACCACAATAACATCCATAATACACTCATAATATCCAATTCAAGTAATCACATTACACTAAGCCTTCAATATTCACCCCATATTCAACTCATGCTAGCAACTTCATACCCATTTTAGCACATTTTCATATAACAATTCTTCGTCACCATTATTACCTTCCATAACATGGTTATATCCATATCATAATAAGAATCATGACTCCATATAGATTACTACTCATAAACATCATAAAAGCTACATTTAGACTTCATTTTCTACTTTCTTCTTCTACCCAAGTCTTTCAACCTCTCCCTAGTCCAAATAACATGAAATGATCATAAAACTTACCTTTGATTGAGTAGGAATAACCTTTGGATGGGAGTACCTCACTTGAAGAAAAGCCCTAGCTTCAATCCATAAAGTTTTCTTGACTCTAGCAACCCCTAAGAGCTCCTTTATACTTGATTCCCTTGGATTAATGATATGAGCCTTTGATTTCCCTTGGATTCTTGTATATGAAATGTGTGGAATGTTCTAGAGTCTTGGAGAGAAATGGAGAAGTGTGGAAAATGAAAACAATGAAGTGGGATCACATTTATATACATGAAAAATAACTCAGCCCGTCGGGTGTTATACGTACACTTATACGGTCCGTATAACATTGTACAGTCCGTATAAGTGACCGTGGTTCACCATCATGGAAAACATCTTCCTGTTGGGTGTTATACGGACCCTTATACAGACCGTATAATGTTATACGGACCGTATAATCGGTCGTATAACCCTACCTCTCGAAAATTGTTTCCGTCGTTCGTTCCATCTCCAATCCTTATGGAATCTTCTTGACACTTGTTTAACACTTCATTACCAACCTAAGGAGAGTTACAACTCTCCATTAAGACATCATTAAGTCAACATTAGCTCGGTACTTTATGGAATTTTTTCCAAAACACAACATATACTTTGCCTTTCTTAAGGAACTTTCTCCTCTTACTTCCAACATCTTTGAAATCTTAACTAGGATAATTAAATAACCTTTCTTACTTATAGAAACATCATATTCGTCTCACCCTGCATTATTCTATCTATCATATGACGACATGAAATTTTTTCGAGGTGTAACACATAATGATGCAAGAATGAAAGTTCCAGGATGTAATGTTCTTCTGGAAACACCCCCTTATTCAATGATCTTATTGAATTCGTAAGAAATCTAACACACCCCATGTTATATCCCGTATTTCGTACATTGGAACAATCCGGTTTATCTATGGTAAGTTAAGGACAAAACTATTCCGGGATACAAAGTCGGGATTTTTGACCTTTGATTTTATTTCGAGACATAAGTTGTGCATGAATTTGTTGGTATGGAACAATTAGAAAAAATTTGGGACCAAAAGTGATAAAATTGGAAGTTGGAAATCATCCATTTCCCGTGTGGCCGTGTAAGTGTGGGTGTTGGCCCACACAAATTGTGTTCAATTTTAATTGGAACAACACATGGTGTGGGCCAAGGGACCCTTGAATAAGTCTTGCATTAGTTAAAAGATGACTTCTAAGTCATCCTTACCATTTCAACACTTAGAAAAAAAAAGACCAAGAGTGGAGAGAAAGTGAGGCTCTCGCCAAGCTCCTAGAAAATTGAAGTTCATTTCAAGCCCTTCCAAAATTATTTTGTTGATGCAAACCCACTATTTTGAGGTCCCTAAGTAGCTTGGAAGTGTCGTTGGAGCGATCAACCCGCTAGTTTTCATCTTTGGAAACCCTAGCCTATTGTGGAATTGAAGAAGAAAGGTAAGATTTGATTATGTTTTATGTGTTATAAAGGTTGTATGTATATTGTAGTATGTTAAAATGGAAGAAATTCATGAAATAAAGTATGTTGAAGTTGAGGCCATATGTATGAGGCTTAGCCGTGTAAGTGTGTGTGTGTTGTGTTGTATTGAAGTGATGAATTGAAGTCTAGTTATCATGTTGTGATCATTGTAAGGTGAAGAAATGAATGAGAATCATCCATATGTATATATGTTGTGTGTGGGCGAAAATGATCATGGAATATGACAATGAACGAATTAGTATCGCTTAATGTTTTAGTCGTCGTCGTTATGAATTTATGTTGGAAATGAATGCTTAACGACTCAAATTGATGTTGTAATTGTTGCGGACTGATTTGGAGATTTTTTTGTACATTTAATGTATTTTGCATTGATGAGAATAGCATTGTTAGAATGTGAATTGTGGATGCAAATCATGGTTTGGAAATGAGGAAAATGTTAGGGTGTCTCGGGTTTGGGGGCTGCTCTCGGCTAGATTGGAGAAGATTTTGGATTGTTGGAAATGTTGTATGAATTGCTTAGAATGTCTTTAAATATTGTTGATATGGGTTCGGGTTAGTATTTGAATGTATAAGCGTCGATGTTGGCTTGAAGGTAAGCCGTTGAATTGAATTTATGAATGTTGTTGAATGATGGAAAAGAGAGCTATTATTGTTGCATTGCCTTTCGGATTGGTTGTTGATGTTGCTAGGTTGGTTGTTGTTGATTTTGGCCGAGTTAAATTCTCGGGGTGGCCTATTTACAGGGGAAATGCTGCCCAAATTTCTGTAGAATTAAGGGCGAAATTGGAATTAAATGCCCAAAATGCCTATAGCTAATGTTGGCATATTATGACTTGTTTGTAGACCTTGGAGAGCTCCGAGGCGTAGATTGGCTTTTAGCTTGAGTTTGGATTAGCGTTGAGTGCGTACGAGGTATGTAAAGCAACCTTCTTTCTTTGGCATGCCTTAGTTAAAAATAGGCTATGACACGAACTTCGAGGAAACTCTATTCTCGCAATCCGAGCATGTCTATGATACGCATTTGTTTCTTGGTATTCATATGTTTGATATGATGAAATATTGATCCTTATGTCCTTAGGAGTATTGATTTACCAAAGTTATATGAAAGTTTAATTATTATTTTTTTTAAAAAAGGGGTTTTTATTCTTAAACGATTTTAAAACTACGAACGCCCGTATCTTTCACAGAAAGGCTCGGATTGCCTCGATATGCTCATAGGTGATTGTATGGCATATGATAAGTGTGTTTTTCATAAGCGGGCCCGACTCGGGTCGACACCCGTCCGTGGGTCCCGCGACTCTTCTTTCGTAATCCTGACGACTTTTAAAGGAATTTGATTTGGTTATTATCCCGATCTCAAGTATGATCAGTTTATCCACCTTTTAAGTCATGATAATGATCTTATACATGTGATTCGATATGAAACTATGATTTCTAAAGTTCTATTTGATCTGTTCCCGAGCAATCTTCGGAGGAAATCTGATTTAACTATTGTTTTGGCTTATAAAAGACGGTTCGTTTTGATTAACCCATTGAATCTTTGAAAATGTTTTAAACTATATTTGGTTACTCACGATTCTGTTCGTATATTCTGTGATTACATTTTTCGCCAGGTCCCGGGCCGGTTATGTTTTTGCACGCACTATGTTGTATTCTGAAATATGATGTGTATTCCGAAACATGATGTGATACGAAGTCTGATGTGATATGATGGTCTGACTTACCGATGCGTATTCTGAATTATGATGTGGCCAAGATGCAACGACAGTCCCCTTTCGGCCGAGATGCGTGTATGTATGCTATGTTGTATGTTATGTATATGGATTCGGAAATATGATCGGTTGGTTTAAGATCGGTGGTGGGGCAAACCCGATGGTGGGGCAAACCGGTGGTGGGGCAAACAATGATGATGCAAAATTCCACATTGGTTTAGGCAAATCCCACGTTGGTTTAGGCAAATCCCACGTTGATCAGGCAAATCCCACGTTGGTTTAGGCGAATCCCATCGGTAAATGTCGGCTAATATGATAAGGTATGATGTTATGATGTGTTTCGGTATGTATATGTATGATGTATTTCGGGAGTAAGCGTGTTGACATTACGATCGTTATATTTGTTTTTACGCTTACCTCGGTTGCATGACGTGCGTGTCGGATAGACGGCATTTTGGTATTACGGTTATTATGTTCACTTTTGTACCTGCTTCGACTATGACTCGGATTTGCTACTATATCTTACGCTTTGCATACTCGGTACATATTTAAAATGCGACCCCCTCTCTTCGGGGGGGCCGCATTTCATCTTGCATAGTACGGATACGCGTTTTGGTGATCCTCGGCGTAGGATTTCCCATTGCAACATTTGGCCGGAGTGCTCCCTTTGTTCTGGAGCCGATATTTTGGGTATATACTCTTTCGGTGTATATATTTATGTTTGCTCGGGTACGGCGGGGCCCGTCCGTCATCCGATCTCTCGTTGTTATTCTGTACAGAGGTGCGTGTAGACACGGATGTGGGTTATGTACGGTTTTGTTCGGATGCGACGTGTGAGTTGTGTTTGGGCGGTCCGTCGCGGGTGGCGACCTTGTCGGTTTGCGTGTAAATATGCTTTGACATGTTATGTATATTATGACGACCTTACCGGCTTAACACGTACAGTATATGTGTTTGTATATTGTGACAGTTTGGAACTACGTTTGATCTCTAAGTCGGTATAGATTGTTGTATGCTGTTTTCAGTTATTGAGTGCGTATGGGTGCCCAGATCGGGCACTAGTCACGGCCTACGGGGTTGGGTCGTGACACCCCAGGGCTACCGTAGGAAACATATAACATGTACTTATATCATATTCAGAGTAATTGTACCATTTGTCCTTAATGGCAATTCCAACTCAACATTTCGACTCAATTTACCATATATTTTCCCTCGAGTCGACCGGTATCACAAATACACCTTTGTTGCTTACCCCTTGCTCCTCTTTTTAAGTACCCAATTGGCTTCATTTTCGACATGTAAATACTTGCAGGTTACATAACCGTTCTTGTGTGATTTGTGTATGAATATCTATTCTTATTTGTAAACTCCCTTTCCTTGGGTTCGTTCATTTTACGTATCTCATACGTGCAAAACTCTTTTGTCTATACGTAGTAACTTATCTCATCATACTCTTTTCTTTCCTTTATTTGTCCCTTGATTATCACATCTTATATTCTACTATAGAAAACTTTAGGCCCCTTCTTAATTGTCACTTATAAATTGCAATATCATTAACAAACGACTCTACCGTTAGTGCCTTTGTCTCTATTCTAATATAGCATCACTATCTTTTACAATATTCCTTGAGTTATTTGCTCTCAATGTCACGTTGTTCATGGTCTTCACGAATGATTTCCGATCTGAGTCTAAGATACACCTTTCGATTCTTGTTCATTTATTTACTAGCTATTAGACTCCTTTCCGCATAACTCTCACTTTTTGTTTTAGAGTCTATATGTCACATCTTATGATTCATCGTTTCAATCTCTCTCTTTGGCATTTTCCTTACTCGCTTCCCCCGCTTTAAGGGTCTTACTTATACCATTCTATGATCTGTTTCCTCGCTTTCAAATCTTGAATTCATGTATCCCTTTCCTCGATTCCCTTACCGCATCATATTCGTGTCATTCCCTTAATTTATAGCCGCGATAATTCATGTGTGAAGTTTTAACATATTCATCTTGCGGTTTGTAATCAAGTAATGCAACCGACGCAATCCAAACAAGAACGTGCTTAACTTAGCTCAACCGTTAGTTATGAGTTAATCTCTACATCCACTCCAATTAACGCCTTTCAGCGTTATAGCCCTAAATAAATCGTACGTTTGGAAATTTCAAAGTTGTCGTGGAAAGTTACGGGCGAGACGATTTTCAAAAAATTATTTTAATGCACAAGTGGTTATGAATGTGCTTATGAACATTATTAGTATGGAAGTATTGGGAAAGGCCAAGGGTAAACGAGAGGAATTTGCAAAATGGCTAATGGAAATAATGTGGAAGGCTAGGGGCGAAACGGTAATAATGCAAAAAGTCGAGGGGCAAAACGGGAATTTCACCCAAGTTTCATGAAAATTCCAAAGAGGCCATATTTGGCCATGTGACAAAAAAAGAGAAAGAAGGAAAAAAATTAAATAAAGGGAGAAGATGACAAAAAAATAAGTCATCTTTTGCTAGGAAATTTAAAGAAAATTCTAGAGAGGCATGTGCCTCTCACATGATGGGGAAATCATATATATATATATATATATATACTTCTAATTTAAGACAAAAAAGAGGATGAACAAAAAAAAAAAAAAAAGAGAGAGAAAGAAGAGAAAGAGGCTCACGGCCTTGGAGAGAAAAAGAAAAAAAAAAAAAAAAATTTCCAAGTCCTTCAATCTTGATCCAAAAATCTCTTTCTTCTTGAAGTCTTACTAAGCTCAAAATTCTCTACAAAGTGGTATAATTAGTTTGGCAAGGAAGTATTTGTGTTGGCAAGGAGAACTTGTTGGAAGAGGTAAGAATTTAATCCTTTTTGCTATGTTATGAAGGTTTGTTTGTGTTGTAGTATATGGGAATGAGTAGAATTTATGGAAATATGGAAGGTTGCAAAGTGGGTGTGAATACATGCATGTGGCCGTGTGTGTGGTATGTTGTATGGTTAAGATGAATTAATTTTATGTTGCATTTTAGTTATGGTTATGGTGGGATTTACATTGGGAATGGAAGTTGAATGAATGTGGTTGAATTTGGAAATATAGGATGTGGCCGTGTAGTGCATGGAAGCATAATGGGAGTGAATTAATTTTGTTTAGTATGTTAGTGGTGTTGTTGTGATCATTATAAGGTAAATGAAGATGAAATGGTTTAAGTTGTCATTGAAATGAAATGTGAAAGATTATGTCATTTTAGAATGATTTTTATGATATTATGGAGATAAAGTTGTAGGGTGCAAATTATAATTATTGTTGATGAAATGGGACGATGGAAACATATTGTGAATATGTATGTTGAAGATTAGAAGTTTCGGATAAATTATGGTTTTGGTGGAAAACTTGTATGTTTTGTACATTTGGTGAATATTTTGTAAAATGATATGAAATATTTTCGAATCGTAATGAAGTGATCTTGATTAGTAGATTAATATGAGAATGTTAGTAGTGAGTTGGAAATGTGAAGTTGGGATGGAAATTATTGAACTATGTAGAAAAGAAGACAATTTATGTCATAATGTATTTTGTAGTGAATTATTGATGTTGGTGGTATTGTTGACATTGTTGTTGATAGTTTGGCCGGGTTGAATTCTGGGATTCTTGTTGATGTTAATTTGGGCCGAGCCATATTCTCGGGATGGTGCATTTACGGGGGAGAGTGCTGAAATTTCGGCAGGTAAAAACAAGTTCAAGATTGGAGTTTTAAAGCTTCATGAATAGTAATTGGTAAACATGACCAAATCACAGATTTTGGCGAACGTTGGACGAGGATTTGGAGTACCGCAAGCGGCAGAAAAGGTACGTAAGGCTTACCCCTTCCTTCTTTGGCATGTCATAGATGTGATAGGCTTGAATGTGTACCTCGGGGCTACTCTAACTCTAGAAATGCGAGTTTGAATTTAGTTACTATTCATTCGGTAAATTGAACTAAATGAGTGCGCCTTATTGTAAATAAATGCTTAAATGTTTGTAATTCTTAAAAATGGAACCGGAATGTCTTGAAGCTTTTGAGGATGAACCAATGAAACATAATGACCATGTTTTTATGTTGGTACCCGGTTTGATCCGATGTGGGCCCACAATCCCGAGACCAAAGTGTATAGTACCATTTGCCTTATCTCCGTACAACAACTAAGGAAACCTTTGGTTAATATCTGATGTGTTGTAAGTACACAGTAACCCTTGATTTAAATGTTTTGGCGCTACTCGACATAAGTACTTTCCGTACGAACGATACGATTGAAATTCTACGATATGAATATTCCGATGTAAATGTTACGATGTAAGTATTCGATATAAATATTCGAAAATAAATATTCGGGTATATACATATATGTTACGGCATAGAAATTCGATCCAAGTATTTTGGTACGAGCATTCCGATATGATAACCCGATATGAGTATGTTACGTAAGTCTTAATGATCTCCATGCATGGCCGGATCGCTTGGAAAGTCCGAAGGGTTTTACGTATGTTAATTGCTTATGACTCTCCGATGCTAGTTCGGAAGAATCCGAGGTGTTACCGAATCTTCGGATGTTAATAAGTGTATGTATTCATCGGTCGATTTCATATGCATATGTTTACGCACTACTACGCTCGTGCGCGACTCAATGTATCTTTCCGCGAGTCCGGGGGGCATGTTATGATCTCGTGTGTACGTTACGATACGATTCGATTCCGCGTCCGGGCCGGGACATGTTCTCGTGCGCCCTTCTGCATTATTCACCGAGTCCCTCGTACTTGCGGGCGGGACACGTTATCGTATGTGATGTTATGGGGATGGTGGCCGGGATGGCACATGATTATTATTCACCGAGACCCGCGGTGGGGGCGGGACACGTTATGTATATATGATTCGAGATGCATGATTTTATCTACCGAGTCCCTTAACAAAGGGCCGGGACACGTTATTGGCACATATGACATCGATTACGGTATACATGATCCTATTCAGAGTCCCTCATCGTAGGGCGGGACACGTCATGCACGTATGTGATTTATGATTTTGACATGCATTCGTATGATCCCAAAGGTCCGATATATGTTATCCCCGAACCTTACGCACGTTACGTGCTACGTACGATATATGTCGATATACGTACGATCTGTAAGTTCGTATTCGTCCGGAACATGATTTCATACGAACATTACGTATGCTCTACGTACTTTGTCGACGTATGACGACACGGGTTCACTCTGTGTTTTGTACCTCTTCGGACATGCGATCCGCGATTTGTGAAATAAGCGTTTACGGTACTCTGTTTGACTTATTTACTTTTACGTACCCCTTTTGGTATACGAGACGGTATGTATGAGTTGTGTACGGTACTCGAGGTTATATGTATTTACTTGATAGTTCCGTGTTTGATTCGAGTTTTGTTTATTTGTATTGCATGCCTTACGTACTCGGTACATTATCCGTCGACCCCTGTCTTCGGGGGTGCGTTTCATACGCGCGGTACTCCCGGATGAGGTGATGTGATTATAGAAGACGTTCCGGCGGAGGTGGCAAGCTCCGTTTTCCAGATCTTGCGCGTCGAGTACGTACGATTTGATTTTCGGATGCGTGTTAGAGACTTTGCGAGACGGCGTGTGGGTATGATATGTCGGTCGGTCGCGGCTTCGTCGGTAAGACATGTTGATTTTTGTTATGTAGTAAATTGTGTATAATTCTGATTTTGTCAAATATGAAAGCTTTAATGTGTATTTCATGATTATTCGATTTATAGATTTACGGAAAATATTTATGTGTGCAATAGGAGTACGTGGGTTCGCTCGGCTCGGATGTGGGGTCGGGTGCCCGTCACGTCCCATGGAATTGGGGGCGTGACGGTGGTATCGGAGCGAGGTACGTCCCCGTGGGGTTGTACGCAAAGTCGTGTCGGTAGAGTCTGTTTATGGTGTGAAGCGCGCCACACTTATAAACGAGGGAGGCTACGAGGCATCTAGGAATTGTTGACCTTCACGTCACGGATCGTGCGATAGAGCCAAGTCATAGGAAAATGAAATTCCACATGTAAGCCTTACGTACGACGGAAGGAGGTAAGTAACGACATGGGAAGGTTACAAGGGTAAGTTTGGAAATACTTGTTTTGGTGTTGGAAATAGAAAGTTCTGGGTGGTCCGGATGTGATATATGGCCGTATGTATTGTAAAGGTATTGTTGGCATTTGCAACGTACAGATTTCGAACAATAAGAGTTTGTAAAGGTGATATGGGAGGCCGAAAAGGGTAAAATAGTAATTGTACAAGAAAAGATGTGTTACGGGGGTATCCGGAATGCGTAAGGCCTTGACTAGCCCGGGACGAGGTAATAAAGATCATACGAGGAAGTGGACGTGAATATATCGGCATCGAGGCTCCGAAATCCACCAAAGTTTCGGAGTTAAGCGTGCTCGGTGGGAGCGATCTGAATGGGTGACCCGCAGGAAATTTGCGAAAATTTTCACAAATGTAGATCCGAAGAGCTGAATGAGAAATTAGAGTATACGAGACGGTTGGGGACCATGAAAGGCCACATAGCACGCAACAGGTCAGACTAGAGAAGAGACAGAAAGCACGTCACGGCTCTGGAATTTGGATAGGCTTGAACAGTGTCTGAAAGTATTCTGTGGGTTAGTTGATACTAATGATGTGTGCATATGTATATAGACATGTATGATATTTCGCATGTGAGGGTATCGACCGAAAATGAAGGGAAAATTTATGATAAGGAATTTTGCCATGTTGTACGCGGAATTGGAGAGAAGAACCGTTGGTGCAAAAGAAACCCCCTCCCGAAGTGCTACAAGACCCCATAAGGTCGGTTGAACATTCGAGGACGAATGTTCTAAAGGGGGGAGGATGTTATAGCCCTCATCTCGTACGTTTGGAAATTTCAAAGAAATTTGTCGTGGAAAGTTACGGGCGAGACGATTTTCAAAAAATTATTTTAATGCACAAGTGGTTATGAATGTGCTTATGAACATTATTAGTATGGAAGTATTGGGAAAGGCCAAGGGTAAACGGAGGAATTTGCAAAATGGCTAATGGAAATAATGTGGAAGGCTAGGGGCGAAAACGGTAATAATGCAAAAAGTCGAGGGGCAAAACGGGAATTTCACCCAAGTTTCATGAAAATTCCAAAGAGGCCATATTTGGCCATGTGACAAAAAAAAAGAGAAAGAAGGAAAAATTAAATAAAGGAGAAGATGACAAAAAAATAAGTCATCTTTTGCTAGGAAATTTAAAGAAAATTCTAGAGAGGCATGTGCCTCTCACATGATGGGAAATCATATATATATATATATATATATATATACATGGTCTTCTAATTTAAGACAAAAAGAGGATGAACAAAAAAAAAAAAAGAGAGAGAAAGAGAGAAGAGGCTCACGGCCTTGGAGAGAAAAAAAAAAAAAAAAAAAAAATTTCCAAGTCCTTCAATCTTGATCCAAAAATCTCTTTCTTCTTGAAGTCTTACTAAGCTCAAAATTCTCTACAAAGTGGTATAATTAGTTTGGCAAGGAAGTATTTGTGTTGGCAAGGAGAACTTGTTGGAAGAGGTAAGAATTTAATCCTTTTTGCTATGTTATGAAGGTTTGTTTGTGTTGTAGTATATGGGAATGAGTAGAATTTATGGAAATATGGAAGGTTGCAAAGTGGGTGTGAATACATGCATGTGGCCGTGTGTGTGGTATGTTGTATGGTTAAGATGAATTAATTTTATGTTGCATTTTAGTTATGGTTATGGTGGGATTTACATTGGGAATGGAAGTTGAATGAATGTGGTTGAATTTGGAAATATAGGATGTGGCCGTGTAGTGCATGGAAGCATAATGGGAGTGAATTAATTTTGTTTAGTATGTTAGTGGTGTTGTTGTGATCATTATAAGGTAAATGAAGATGAAATGGTTTAAGTTGTCATTGAAATGAAATGTGAAAGATTATGTCATTTTAGAATGATTTTTATGATATTATGGAGATAAAGTTGTAGGGTGCAAATTATAATTATTGTTGATGAAATGGGACGATGGAAACATATTGTGAATATGTATGTTGAAGATTAGAAGTTTCGGATAAATTATGGTTTTGGTGGAAAACTTGTATGTTTTGTACATTTGGTGAATATTTTGTAAAATGATATGAAATATTTTCGAATCGTAATGAAGTGATCTTGATTAGTAGATTAATATGAGAATGTTAGTAGTGAGTTGGAAATGTGAAGTTGGGATGGAAATTATTGAACTATGTAGAAAAGAAGACAATTTATGTCATAATGTATTTTGTAGTGAATTATTGATGTTGGTGGTATTGTTGGGCTGTTGTTGTTGATAGTTTGGCGGGTTGAATTCCGGATTCTTTGATGTTAATTTGGGCCGAGCCATATTCTCGGGATGGTGCATTTACGGGGGAGGTCGCTGCCGAAATTTCGGCAGGTAAAAACAAGTTCAAGATTGGAGTTTTAAAGCTTCATGAATAGTAATTGGTAAACATGACCAAATCACAGATTTTGGCGAACGTTGGACGAGGATTTGGAGTACCGCAAGCGGCAGAAAAGGTACGTAAGGCTTACCCCTTCCTTCTTTGGCATGTCATAGATGTGATAGGCTTGAATGTGTACCTCGGGGCTACTCTAACTCTAGAAATCGAGGTTTGAATTTAGTTACTATTCATTCAGTAGAATTGAACTAAATGAGTGCGCCTTATTGTAAATAAATGCTTAAATGTTTGTAATTCTTAAAAATGGAACCGGAATGTCTTGAAGCTTTTGAGGATGAACCAATGAAACATAATGACCATGTTTTTATGTTGGTACCCGGTTTGATCCGATGTGGGCCCACAATCCCGAGACAAAGTGTATAGTACCATTTGCCTTATCTCGGTACAACAACTAAGGGAAACCTTTGGTTAATATCCTACATTGTAAGTACCTGGTAACGGATTTAAATGACTTGTAATAGTACCGATTGCCTACGATATGAATATTATCGATGTAAGTACGATATAAATATTCGAAAATAAATACGGGTATATACTCCAAGTAGGAGAAATAGATATGAGTTGGTCTTAATGATCTCACTTGGAAAGTCCGAAGGGAATTTACGTATGTTAATTGCTTATGACTCTCGATGCTAGTTCGGAAGAATCGAAATTATTACGAATCTTGATGTTAAAGTGTATGTTCGAGTCGCAAACTAAATCTTTATTCGGGTATGTTATACATCCGTATTTTGAATATAACTATGAAAAGTTAGGATTGAGACCATTCTACGATATGAATATTGACCTTCGATTGTGTTATCTAAGTGTGTTGATATTATTGGTATGGGAATATTTTGGAAAATTTGGGACCAAATGGAAGTCTTGAAAGTTGGAAATTATTGAGATTAAAAGGGCCATGTGGCCGGCCACTCTTGGAGTATACATGGTTATTATGTAAATAAAAGATGACAAGGTCATCTTATCTCCTCACTTTCATTCCTTAGAAAAATCAAGAAACTTGGAGAAAACCAACCATCAACCATTCGGCCATGGGAGCAAATTTTCAAGACCAAGATTAAGCCTTCCCAAAATTATTTCTCCTAAGCAAACCTACTAATTTGAGGTGGTGAATAACGTGGAGTTGTTGTTTCGAGCGTTGGATTGTTCGTTTTCGTCCATAACTTTGGACAAATTGAAGGGTTGTGAAGAAAGGTAAATTCTAATCATGTTTTATGAGTTATGAAGGGTTTATGTGTGTTGTTGTATGTTGTTATGGATGAAATTCATGAGATATGGCAATTTGAAGTTGGCGTGTGTGTGTGTGTTGGTCGTGCATGTGTGTGCTATGTTATAAGTGATGAACTAAGCTTTATGTAGCATATTTGGTTATTGTGGTGTGTTAATAAATGAAAATCATGAATATGTATGTGTGTCAAGGTTATTTGAATATGGCCTTTGATGTGTGTCAAGAAATGGATTAGTTTCCTTGGAATTTTGGTTGTTGTCGTTATGTGAATTCTATGTTGGAAATGAGAGTTTAATGATTCAAGTTGGTATTGTAAGTGTTAGGGGCTGATTTGGAAGGTTTAGTGCATTTAGTGTAATTTTCATGTTTATGGAAATAGCATGGTTAGAGTATAGATTGTTGGAGTAAATCATGTTTTGAAACCAAGGAATGTGTTAGAGTTGAAGTTCTCGGGTTTGGGGGCCATTCGGGTGGAATGGAGTGTTTGTTGGGTTGTGTATTGTATGAATTATTTAAAGAGTTCTTGAATGTTGTTTGAATGGTTTTGGATTGATAATTGAATATGCGTTCGTATGATTACATGTTGGTTTGTAAGTATGTAGTTGTAGTAAGCATAATTGGAATATTGTTGGAATGTGTGGAAGAGGATTTTTAATGTTCGAATCGTTTCGAATTGATTGTGGATATTGTTGGAATGATTGTTGGTTTGTTGTGTTGTTGAATTTGGCGAGTTGAATTCTCGGGGTTGGTCCATTTATAAAGGAAGTCTTGCCCAATTTTCCGTAAGATTATGTGTTAGTGGGAAATGAACTTCTAAATGCTTGGTTGACGTTGGTATTTATTGATGTCATGTAGATCTTGGGGAGTTCGAGATATAAGTTTGATTGGATTAGCGTTGTGTGCAAGCGAGGTATGTAAAGCTTAACTCTTCTTTCTTTTGGCATGTCTTAGTTCAATATTACGATACTAGGGGAAATTCCATTCCCATAATCGAGCATGTCTAGGGCGTTTGTCTTTTGGTACATGTTGACGTGTGAAAATATTGGTTTTGGTGTTGTTGGAAAAATTGATTTTAAAGTGCATATGGTTTTCAAAGAGTTTTATTCTTAAACAATGTTGAAATGCCGTAACTTTCGACTAAGGGCTCGGATTGCCTCGATATCGTCGTGGGAGGTTGTATGACGTGTGATTATGTTTTATATGTCGACACTCGTCCGTGGGTCCCGCGACCTTCCTTTGTACATTTCGGATGACGTTTGGAAGAGTTTGGTACAACGATTTTATCCCAGTATGATCATTTTACTTACTTTTTGAACCTATGGTAATGATTTTATGCATATGGTTACTCGCGGCTGCTCGTGCGGTTTGTTGGTACATCGTTATTGGCGGTTTGTTGTCGTGCGCATTATGATATATATACGGAGTTATACGGTTCCGAGAGGGCGGGTTCCGTTTATGGAGTTATCTTTGTGATATGGCTTATGATGTGTTGTGATGATGTGTTGCGTTCGGGGTTGTACGGAGTCCCTTATCTTGTGTTATGGCGCCATCGGGACACCATATTTTCATCTTTTGCATGTTTTCTATTTTGGAAATAAACATTTTTTGAAATGCTTACTTTCGGTACTTCGGTTTCGAGTGTGATTATATGTTATCCTTTACATACTCGGTACATATTTCGTGCGACCCCCGCTCTTCGGGGGGGCATACGGACGACCGTTTGGCGACCCGCCGGTTTAGGATTCCCGTCTATTTGAGTTGGAGTGCTCCTTCTATCCGAGCCTATATTTTGGTACATACTCGTTCGTTGCATATATATGTGTGTGTGTGTGTTCGGGGGTACGGCGGGGCCTGTCCCGTCATATGATTGTTGGTTTTTTTGTAGATGTATATGTGGGTTGTGTGCCTACCAGGAGTGTGTTTGTATATTATACGTTTTTGAGCCGTCGGATAGCCTTATTGGCTTTCGATATATGTATATATGTGTTTGAGTTTGAGATGTGTTTGAAGTAGCGTTTGATATTTGTGTCGGCATAAGCCCGTTATGTGTGATTCGGGTTTGACGAATGCGTTTTGCCCAACTCGGGCACTAGTGACGACACGGGTTTCATCTCGTGTGTACGTTTACGATTCGATTCCGTCCCGGGCGGGGACTTCGGACATGCGAGTCCCTCGTACTTGCGCGGGACACGTTTTGTGATGTTGTGGGGATGGTATGGTACGCGTTTGACTTATTATTCACGAGACGGTACGGGACACGTTTGTATATGACATAACAAGGGCGGGACACGTTATTGTATATTTGTGTACATGATCCTATTCACCGAGTCCCTCATCCCTTTATGTATTTTACTTGTATTAGTCCGATATATGTTATGATACACTTGCGTTACGTATACGATATGTGTACTAATTGTATGCATGATTTTTACTTGATAGTACTTTAACGACGTATGACGACACGGGTTCACTCGATCTTGGACATGCGATCCGCGATTTGTGAAATGCGTTGCATGTTTGACTTATTTACGTACCCTTTTTTGGTATACGAGACAGGTATGTATGAGTTGTGTACGGTACTCGAGTTATATGTATTTACTTGATAGTTCCGTCTTCGAGTTTTGTTTATTTGTATTGCATGCGTAAACGTCCATGCGTTTCATGCGCGCGGTACTCCCGGATGGTGATGTGATTATAGAAGACGTTCCGGCGAGAGGTGGCAAGCTCCGTTTTCCCGGATTGCGAGGAGTCGATGCAATCGATTTTTACGGATCTGTGTTAGAGACTTTGCAGACAGCGTGTGGGTATGATATGTCAGTCGGTCAGCGGCTTCATCAGCCGACATGTTGATTTTTGTTATGTAGTAAATTGTGTATAATTACAGATTTTGTCAAATATGAAAGCTTTAATGTGTATTTCATGATTATTCGATTTATAGATTTACGGAAAATATTTATGTGTGCAATAGGAGTCTGTGGGTTCGCTCGGCTCCGGATGTGGGGTCGGGTGCCCATCACGTCCCATGGAATTGGGGCGTGACATCAACTTTCCGGTCACACATTATGTTGCAATCTTTATAGCTTACACTTGCATTTCTCGCATCCGTTTCCCCCCTTTAGGGGTGTGCTTATATCATTACCCGATTATATTTGCCTTATATCCGCATTCCCCATTCCAAGTAAAGGGTACTTTGATCCTGACGTTCCAATTCCCTGACCTTCCATCTACTCACTTTCTTCCTTTTTCCCACATGTCATTGCATTCGAACTGTCCAAGCTTGACTTGTAATAACCACAACATCAGCTTGCCTTATAATATTTGTGCCATCTATACATCGTTGCTCACTTGAGCTTCGTTACCCTGTCCAATTAATGCCTTCCCTATACCGCCACGTTGGTTGCCGGAATACACATATCCGCTAATAAAACCAGGCATGAGACATTACACACCTACGCAGACATGTAGTCGCTATCGTCTCACTTACAAAATATTTCCAACACTGTTCGAACTCACCCCAATTCCGAAATCGCGATACATCTTCTTCCTCTTTACCGGTCTAATCTGCCTCGTTCTACGTGACCACTTAAGGTTCCGACCCACTCCGCACACTCTAACTCCCTTTGGATTATTCTAGCTTCTCATTCGCCTCTTTCGTCCGAATTTGTGAGATTTTAAAATGAGGGGGTCACCCATCCCAAAATTTCTCTCACTCCAGCACGCTTAACCTCGGAACTCTGACGAAATACGGTGCTTTAATATTAGTCTAATAGCGTTCACGTCACCGCATGACCTTCAGCACACAACCTGGAGTAAATTGAAGTCTTAACAGTTTTCAAAACGTTCTCACGACACAATTACCGTTTTACCCTTTTCGATCCTCCGCGTTCACCTTTCACTTACGAATACGATTACCTTCCGTCCTCGACTTCCAGATTCACTATAATGGTATACATAACTTAATCGCCTTAATTTATGAGTACTCGATTATCGGTCCTTAAATTTCTGCTTACGGCTATTAAATATCAACCATACAGCAATATGCATACATAACAACATACATACATAACAACATACATCTTAGTAAGGATTCATATACCTGTAGCCGCATCTGGTGACGCTCCTTGCTCCTGTCTATTGGCCAACGCATATAGGCGGTTCGAAGGACAGCTAAAACTGAAGGCTCCGCCACGGCCTCTACCACGGCCGCCGCCGGTGAGGCATAAATGGAGGGCGCATAGTCCAGGAAGAGGACGAACGGGCCAGCCGAGATACCTAAGTATGTGACAGCATATCCCAACGAACCACTTCTCGTACCTCGACACTCCCTCATAACATGACCTTGACGGCCGCAAGTAAAACAAGCGCACGTAACGCGACGGCATTCTCTTAGACGGTGCCTCGCCAACCGAGGACAGTTAGAGTGCATAAACGGCCTCGTCCGGCTCGAGCCTCCATCCTTAAGTGGTCCAGCCCTAGAGCTCGACCGGCCCCCGAATAACCTCCGCACTCTCCGGCCTCCTAAAGGTGCTGAAGATGTGGCGGTGTTTGGAGCTTTGGGCCGGGGAGGATGTCTGCTCTCGCCGCCGATATTTTGAGGCCCCCCCTCGGAAATCCCCGAGCATACCCGGATGATCGAGCCCTCTTGGGGGGTCTCATAACCTGGTCTGTCGATATGCGTCCTCTCGTGCCGGTCCTCCATACCGGGCGTGTGCACGTATGCGAGCGATATCCATACCTGTGTGCGGGCCGCCATCGCGGCCTATCAACCAAATACTAATCCAACCCCATAATTTACGGGGTGTTAAGTTTGGGTCGGTCATATCGGCTGACATAAGCGGGCGCATATCGCGGCGATCGAACTCCAAAGTCGTACTCCCCGAACGGTCCTAGGAATCAGTTCAACAACGGGGAATCGGTCAACTCGGCCCGCCTACTCCCGGAGGTAGAATGGGCCGTGAAGGCCTCTCGTAAAGCTCGCCCCATAAGGCCGGGAGGGCGCCCTCGCCTACGGACGGCATCCACGACTCATACCAATTAGCCGCTACATCGTGCAACCGGTATGACGCCAACTCAACCGACTGCGTCTCGGAGGCACTAATCGATCGCGGTAATCGCATCTTCGGATGAACTCGAGGGTCCTGCGGGCTTTGACCCAAAAAACTGCGGTGGGCCACAAAGTAGAAAATCACGGGCCCTGCGACTATCGCGCTTTGTCTACACGATCATCCCCTCGCTGTATGACCCAGAACTCGCCCCCGCTACCAACCGAGTCAATAAGCCGGATGTTCTCGTAAGGTCCCATCATCCGTGTTAGAACCCGTATTTTTGTACATTGGAACAATCCGGACTAATTATGATAAGTTAAGGACAAAACTGTTTCGGGATACAAAGTCGGGATTTTTGACCTTCGATTTTATTTTGAGATATAAGTCGTGCATGAATTTATTGGTATGGATCAATTAGGAAAATTTGGGACCAAAAGTGATAAAATTGGAAGTTGGAAATCATGAATTATTGGCCCTTGGCCGTGTGGCATAAAGTGGTGCCCACACAATTTTGTGTCATCTTTTAATTGATCCAACACACTAATGTGGGCCAAGGGACCTTTGACCAAGTCTTGCATTATTAAGAAGATGACCACAAGTCATTCCATTCATTCACCACACTTGACACTTAGAAAAAAAAAAGGAAAGTTGAAGACCTCTCCTTGGAGGTTCTCGGCCAACATCAAGAAAAATTCACTTCCATTTCTTGTCCTTCTAAAATTATTGTGTTGATGGAAACCCACTATTTTGAGGTCCCTAAGTAGCGTGGAAGCATCGTTGGAGCGATCAACCCACTAATTTTCATCTTTGGAAACCCTAGGCTATTGGAAAGTTGAAGAAAGAAAGGTAAGATTTGATCTTGTTTTTCTGTTATGAAGGTTGTATACATGTTGTAGTATGTTAAAATGGTTGAAAATCATGAAATAAAGTATGTTGAAGTTGAGGCTATATGTATAAGGGTTGGGCGTGTGATGGGTGTGTGTGTTGTGTTGTATTGAAGTGATGAATTAATGTTTAGTTAGTATATTATGATCATGATAAGGTGAAGAACGATTGAGAATCATCCATATATGTATATGTGTAGTGTTGGTCGAAATGGGTCATATTATATGACAATGAACGAATCGATATCGCTTAATGTTTTAGTCGTCGTCGCTATGAATTCTATGTTGGAAATGAATGTTTAGTGACTCAAAATGATATTGTGATTGTTGCGGACTGATTTGGAGATTATTGTACATTTAATGTAAATCATATATTGATGAGAATAGCATCGTTAGAATGTAAATTGTGGATTCAATCATGATTTGAAAATGAGGAATAAGTTGAAGTGAGGTTCTCGGTTTGAAATTCGTTTTCGGGTGAATTGGAGAAAATTTTGGATTGTTGGAAATGTTGTATGAATTGCTTAGAATCTCTTTAAATATTGTTGGTATGGTTTCGGGTTAGTATGTGAATGTATAAGCGTCGACGTTGGCTTGAATGCAAGTCGTCGAAGTGAATTTGTGTAAGTTGTTGAATAATAGAAAAGAAAGCTATTGTTGTTGTATTGTTTTAGGATTGATTGTTGATGTTGCTAGGTTGGTTATTGTTGTTGTTGTTGATTGTTTTGGCCGAGTTGAATTCTCGGGGTAGCCTATTTACGGAAATGCTTCAAATTTCTGGAGAATTAAGGGCAAATTTGGAATTTAAGGCCAAAAAGTCATTAGCTAATGTTTGGCATCTTATGGCGTATTTGTAGACATTGGGCAGCCCGAAGCGTAGGTTGGATTTAGCTTGCGTGGGATTATATTGGAGAGCGTTTGAGGTATGTAAAGTAACTGTTATGTCCCGTATCTTTGCGTAGGGACATTACAAAGCTAAGTGCGACAAGTTAAAGACGAAGCGGTTTTAGGGTTCCCGGTAAGGGTTTTCATCTCCCAATTTCGTTTCTATGCACAAGTTGCTTATGGATTTCGTTTGGTATAAGAACATTATTGGAAAATAAGGATTAGTTGGCCAAGATTGGATGACTAAGTGAGATTAAGAACTTAATTACACCATTAGTGGGCCTAAGTGGCCGTGTGGGTCCCACTTGTGGAATGGCAAATTCTTATTGGCTAAAAACTTAAGTGGGACACTTGTCCAGCCCTTGCAACTCATATAAGGTAATAATCTGATTCATTGTCAACTAAACAAGTCATTTGCATCTTCACAAAGTTGAGAGAAGTTAAGAACATAGAGAGAGAAAGGGAAACTCTCGGCCTAGAGCTAGCCGAGAGTGAGGGTCCAAACTTCTTCAAAAATTTCAGTTTTTCCTAAGCAATCCAACTCTATTGAAGGTATATTAACATGTAGCATCCATTGATATAGCAAGAACAAGTGTTAAAATCCAAGAAGTGAAGGTGGAGGCTAGCCGATTGAAGTATAGTTACAAGGTAAGAGTGATCATTATTCTTGTGTTGTATGAAGATTTGAATGTATAATTCATGCATGTTGTTGTTGGGTTGTTGTTGTGGTTGAACTCAAGGGTGAGCCGTGAGCTTGGTGAAGCCATGGTTGGTTCCATTTTGCATGCATTGTTGGTAAATAAATGTATGCCACTATGTAATGGAACTAAGATTGTAGAATTGGTTTATGATGTGCATGTTAGAATTGGGCTGTTTTTCATAGAGTTAAATGAGCCATGTGTTGTAGATTTGAATGGAATTATGTTTGGTCTTCTTGTGCATATATATTGGATATGGATTGAAGGTGTTGTAATGTGAATAAATGAGTGAAAATCAAGAGGTTGTAAGAATGGCATTGAAGCCGTGTAAGGGGATCATTTTTAGGGGATTTTATGGACTGCTTTTGTGCCAAGTTTTTGT
>NW_026720078.1:0-10633 GCF_029784015.1 Lycium ferocissimum
AAAGAAAGTTACTTAAAGATTAGGAAATGACTTTTCGAATGAAAGTGAAAAAACAAATTCCATTAATATTGGCGTTTTATGTTGATTGTTTTTTCCCATCCCCAAACTTCATGACTCACCCTCCTATCCCTTCCCCTCCCCCCATCCTCTTCCTTGCACCCACCACCCCCAGCCCTATCGCCACCCCACCCCGAGCCCTCATTGCCAATTGCAGTACCACCCTCATTCCCCATTGCGAAACCCTCACCCACCCCTCATCCCCCTCTCCTATCACGGCGCCCCGAACCAGCGACGCAGGCGAAACACGACACTCGGTGCCTTACTGCATGTGACCGAGCGAACCACATGGCTTGCTGAATCATCATAAGGCATAACGTGAGCGGAATATAACGTAAATGCATGATGCGCCTTTATAAAACGTAGTAAGTCATAATACTTAATAAAAGTACTTGTTTAAACATGAGTGCGGAAATAATATGAATGAGCCAAAATGGCTTTATGACTCCGAATGTCTGACATCACATAACTGACTTGCCTAGTCTATGAAACCTCTATCATGAGTACGACTAGAAAATATACTTGCGGGACAAGGCCCCCGGCATACCTTTAGATGCAAAACTAATTAAAGAATGAAAATGTCTAAACCTCGAATGAGATGGGGCTCGCGATAATTTGGTAAGTGCGATCTAATGAGCAGGCTTCGTCCACCGTAAATCCGAACTGCGTCGTGAAATGCGAGGCCCCGGCAATAAAGGGACGTCGGCACATTAAATGTACTGGTATGTAAAGCGGCTGAAAGAGATAACATGGGACATGGAATAACATGATAAGAACTGAAACTGAAAATCTGAACATGAACATGAGCATGAGCATGGATACATATATATATAACATACATAAAACATGATAAGTAGGGAGAGCATTTCATAAATTGACCATGTGATATCACCACGTGGGTACGTGGAGTCCGGACCAGCAGAGCCCCCATACTTTGCCAGGGTATGAGGTGGTAATGTGCCTGATGGATCCATTCAGTGTAAAATTAAGGTATCGTCCTAACTGGGCGGAGCGATCCTTGTCCTACGGTGGCTACGTAGTTTCAAGTTATCGAGCCTTTTTGGTAATTGCAACTCCCAAAAAACATGAACATAATATAGTTGGCTAAGAAGCCCATGATTTTCGTGAATTAACTTGTACTTGTCTTGTAATCATGATTTCACGAAATAACTTGTAAACATGGTTTCATGAAATAACTTGAAAACATGGTTTCATGAAATAACTTGTATTTAGCATGTATGTATCTTGAGTCATGGCATGAACATAGTTATAAAATACAATTGCATGAAAACTTGTAGACATGTAGGATATTCATGAAATAAGCATTTTTATTTAAAAACATGCATGCAAGAACCCATGGAATACAAAATATGGGTTTTCATGGATTACGGACGGATTCTCAATAATCATAAAGAAATATTAAGAACTCAATGATGGAATTATAACAATTCATACATAATATAATCATGGGCATGGACCTAGGGTTATCATGAGCATGGTATAGAAGCCCTAGTTTTAGTAGAGAATCATAATTTATGGATTATGAGGCGTGGGAAAGAAACAATGATGTTCCCACACGTAGATAGTAACTCTACATACTTTAGTCGCTCCAAAACTTGAATTAAAGGCTTGAGCTTTGAAGGGGATTTCCAAAATCTTGAATTCTTGAACCTTGAGATGAATTTTCTTGAAAACCCTAGTTTTAGGAATGATGATTTCTTGTTTAGATTACAAGGATATGTATTAGAATTGACTTCGAATAATTAGAGTAGGTTTACCTTGGTGTTCTTGATGATCGAAGAGGGTAGGAGGTCGTTCTAGGGCTTGAAGGAATGAAAAATAATGATTTGAACTGATATGGACGAATATATAGTGTTCTGGAAAATTGCATTTTACGTCCAGCAAAGTACTGGCCGTATTTTGAAAGACGGGCCGTATTTTGAAATACGGGTCCGTATTCCGTATGGACTGCACTGCGTCTCTTCAGTAAAATAGCCATAACTCTTTGCTCAGATGTCTGTTTGACCCCCATAATATACCGTTGGAAAGGTATTTCAAAGCTCTACAACTTTTATCAAGGAAGTTTTCCCAAATTCCAAATACATTTTGAAATACGGGCCGTATTTAACAATGTAACATCCAAATGCCAAATTCCAGAATGCTCAGAAATCCTTGGTACCAGTTTACGTTTTGAAATACGGGCCGTATACTGAAATACGGTCCGTATTTAACAATGTAACATCCAAATGCCAAATTCCAGAATGCTCAGAAATCCTTGGTACCAATTTACGACTTGAATTACGGCAGTATATCTTGAAATACGGTCCTTTGTTCATGGGCGTAAACCCCCGTCTTACCCTTTGAACGGGGGAAATTCCAATTCTCACATCCTTTATCTGATTTTCTAAGTCTAGGATCATGGTTAAAGCTTAGGTTAACGATACGAGGTGTTACAATATCTCTCACTTAGGATCATTCGTCCTCGAATGATGGGTCATGGTTAAGAATATGGCTGGGCATGGCTTGAATACACGAATGTGAAGAAAACATGACATGAAACATGAGACATGAAATGGTGTGATTACATGAAAACATAGATACTCTAGCATGAGACATGAAACATGAGCGCTGGATACATGACATGAGCGTGAAACATGAGACATAACATGACATGGGTTATGGAAAGTTACCTTGAGAGTTCTCTGCTTGTTGTTCAAACAAAAATGGGTACTTGGATTTCATATCCTCCTCGGCTTCCCATGTAGCTTCCTCAACCTTCTGACTCCTCGGGACTTTCGGCTAGGCTACTTCCTTAGTTCTCAACTTGCGAACTCGACGGTCAAGAGCTACGGGGATCTCCTCGTAAGTCAACCCATCCTTAATCGTTATAGTATCGGCGAGAAATAATCAAGGACGGGTCTCCTACACACTTCCACAACATGGACACATGAAACACGGGATGTACGACGAGTCGAGTCTTGTGGCAACTCAAGTTCGTAAGCTACTAGACCGACCTTTCGCGAGAATTCTATAAGGTCCAATATATCTGGGGTACCTGCTTCCCTTTCTTGCTAAATCTCATAACACCTTTCATGGGTGAGACTTTAAAAGAATACCCAATCATCGGCGAAAATTCTAGGTCCCCTTCGCCTCGCGTCCGTATAAAGACCTCGGCGACTCTGAGCCATTTTCAAATGCTCCTGTATTAACTTGACTTTCTCCATAGCTTGGTAAACCAAATCTGGTCCTAACAACTCTGCTTCACCAACTTCGAACCAACTAATTGGTGATCTACACCTTTGCCCATACAGAGCTTCAAACGGTGCCATCCCAATGCTAGCGTGATCCTTGTTATTATAGGAAAACTCGATGAGAGGCAAGTGATCATCCCGATTACCTTTGAAATCCAAGACGCGTGCTCTCACACATATCTTCCAAAGTCCGAATAGTACGCTCGCTTGGCCATCCGTACGCGGATGAAAAGTTGTCTTGAGGTTCGCACTTAGTACCCAAATCCTTTCTTAAAGGATTTCCGAGAAGTTCGCCGAACCGAGCACCACGATCCGAAATAATGGACAACGGGTGTCACACCCTAATTCTCGGTGTGTGATGGGCACCGACCTTATTTAGGGCCGAGCGAACCCGCCGACTCACTTTAATACTCATAATCCGTGTTTTCAAATCATGACATAAATATATAATAAAATTTATCGAAGAACAATGTACTTTTTGTTTCCTCAAATCAAATAAAATCTTGCAACATATGAAACTTATAACACATCACATAATAATACATCGGCTTACATAGCCGTTTACATAACTGATATCTAATACCCACGACACTGTCTGCAAAGTCTCTAACTCGGAACATGAATCCATATCACAAAGCTGCGGCTCGGCAAACTTTCCGGAAAGAAATGTTTGGCCAACCCCGCTGGAACATTTTCTCGCTAATATCTTCAACTCATCAGGTGTACTGCGCGCATGAAACGCGATCCCGAAGAAAGGGGGTCAGTACGGAATATGTGCTAAGGTATGTAAAGCTCACCTTTCTTTCTTTTGGCATGTCCTAGTTGAAAGTAAGTTATGACACGCTCCCCGAGGTAACTCTACTCTTGCAATCCGAGCATGTATATAATTCTTATTTGTTTCTCGATATTCATATTCTTAACGTAACCAAGATATGGTTTTTATGTCATTAGTAAGATTTGGATTTCAAAAATTGCATATAAGTTGTGTTTCCAAAAGAGTGATGTTTCTAAATGACTCCGTAACTACGAACGTCCGTATCTTTCATAGAAAGGCTCGGATTGTTTCGATATGTTCGTATGTGATTCCATAATATGTAAGGTCCGTAACTTTCCGAGGCGGGCCCGAATTGAATCGATATATGACTATGATCTCTCGTTATTTGATATGATGATATGGGGGAGGTGGCCAGGATGGCATATGATGATTCCGCACCGCGTCCCTCCATGGGGGGGGCGGGGCACGTTACATGTACATGCATATGATATGATTTTACTACCGCGTCCCTCACTAGAGGGACGGGGCACGTTATATGTATATGTATATGTGTATACGATGATTTCATCCACCGCGTCCCCTCGCGAGGGCCGGGGCACGTTATATCATATATGATGATTTTATGGAAATGACATACATGATATATGTTCTTAAAGGCGAGTCTTATGGTTTTCTACGTACTCTTTATTTCGGTATAATCGCTTTGTTATATTTCATGCTTTACATACTCGATGACATATTCCCGTACGACCCCCTTTCTTCGGGGCCGCGTTTCGTACGCGCGGTACACCCGGATGAGTTGAAGATATTAGCAGAACATGTTCCAGCGGGGTTGGCCAGCTCCATTTCTTTCCGGAGTGCTGCCGAGTCAGAGCTTTGTGATATGGATTCATGTTCCGAGTTAGAGACTTTTCAGACAGTGTCGTGGGTATTAGATATCAGTTATGTAAACGGCTATGTAAGCCGATGTATTATTATATGATGTGTTATAAGTTTCATATGTTGCAAGATTTTATTTGATTTGAGGAAACAAAAAGTACATTGTTCTTCGATAAATTTTAGTTATATATTTATGTCATGATTTGAAAGCCAGCGTGATTATGAGTATTAGGTGAGTCGGCGGGTTCGCTCGGCCCTAAATAAGGGTCGGGTGCCCATCACACCACAGCAGTAATTAGGGTGTGACTTCGGGTCCATACGCAATCGACAATTTCATTAACATAATGCTTGGCATAATCTTATAACGAATACGTGGTCTTGGTAAAAAGTGTGCTGACTTAGTAAGCCTGTCAACGATCACCCAAATAGAGTCATGTCTCCTAACTGAATGAGGTATACCTGATACAAAGTCCATATTGATCATTTCCCATTTCCATATAGGAATATCGATATTCTGAGCCAAGCCACCAAGCCTCTGGTGTTTGGCTTTCACTGGCTGACAATTCGGATGCTTAGCTACAAAATCTGCTACATTCTTCTTCATATCATTCCACCAATAAATCTCCTTAAGATCATGGTACATCTTAGTGGAACCTGGGTGAATAGACTACCTGGAGTTGTGAGCTTTTGACATGATTCGCTCTCTGAGCCCATCTACATCTGGAACACATAATCTGCCTAGGTACCTCAAGGTACCATCATCTTCCCCTTGTTCAAAAGCGTTGTCTTATGCTTGTGAATCCCCCTCTCTCGGCTACAACAAGTAAGGATCACTATTTGTTTCTCCTTGACTTCAACAACTAAAGAGAAAAGGGCTCGATTCTGAACAACCACGCCGCCATCCTCGGAGTCTAAAAGTCGAACTCCAAGACTAGCCAAACGGTGAACTTTCTTGGTCATAACTCTCTTATCTGCATCAACGTGGGCTAAACTCCCCATGGAGCGCCGACTAAGAGCATCGGCTACTACATTCGCTTTTCCCGGATGATAGAGAATATCCACATCATAATTCTTAAGCAATTCGAGTCATCTCCTCTGCCTAAGATTGACTCCACTTTGCTTGAAGATATCTTGCGAGGCTTTTATGATCGACGAAAATATCAACATGCACTCCACACAAATAATGACGCCATATCTTAAGTGCAAAAACCACGAGTTCGCCAACTCTAAGTCATGAGTCGGATAATTCTTTTCGTGAACCTTGGTGACGAGATGCATAAGCTACAACCTTACCATGCTGCATTAAGACACGTAGAGACCAACTCCCGAAGCATCACGATAAACCACGAACCCTTCGGTTCTTACGGTAGCGTCAAAGCTTGGAGCGAAGTCAATCTCCTCTTCAACTCTTCAAAGCTTCGCTCACTGAGCATCCGATCATTGGAACTTAACCTTCTTACCGGGTCAACTTAGTCAACGGAGAGAAATAGAGGAAAATCCCTTCAACGAAACGTCTATAATTTTGCCCAGACCCAAGAAACTCCTTATATCGGAAACTGAAGTGGGTCTGGGCCAACTCTTTACCGCATCAATCTTTTGAGAGTCAACTTTAACACCTTCTCCTGAGATCACATGGCCTAAGAATGCCAAAAACTCACACTTTGAGAATTTTGCAAAAAGTTCGCGATCTTTAAGTCTATGCAACACTATTCTAAGATGTTACGCATGATCAGCCTACGTTACGGGAATACACCAAAATATCATCAATGAAGACAATGACGAATAAGTCGAGATAAGGCTTGACGACCACGTTCATAAGATCCATAAAACGTGGCGCATTTGTCAACAAATGACATAACAAGAAATTCAAAATGGCCATAACGGGTTCGAAAGCGGTCTTCGAATATCAACTTCCTTAACTTTTAATTGATGATAGACTGATCTGAGGTCAATCTTGGAATAACATTGGGCGCCCTGAAGTTGGTCAAATAAGTCATCTATTCTAGGAAAAGGGTATACTGTTCTTAATGGTGACCTTGTTCAACCGACGGTAGTTTATACACATACGTAAGGAAACATCCTTGAGACGGACAAATAAAGCGGCGCACCCAAAGGCGAAACTTTGGCCTAATAAACCCCTTGTCAAGAAGATCTTTCAAGCGGGATTTTAACTCTTTTAACTACTGCCGGAGCCATTCTATATGGCGGAATAGGTATCGGAGTATCGGGAAGTAGATCAATTCCAAATTCAATCTCCTCTCGGGAGGGATTCTGGGAAGATCTTCGGGAAAGACCCCGAAAAATTCATTTACACTTTGGCACGGTGGAGAGTTGGAGTACGGGCATACGAATCCCTTGACTCGAACTAGGTGATAGATATAACCCTTGGAAATCATTTTTACGGTTTTTTAGATAAAGAAACAAATCTACCCCGGGTGCTGAATTACCTCCCATTCTATGACCGGTTCGTTAGGAAAATCGAATCTTACAACTTTAGTTCTACAACATACTGTGGCATAACATGAAGCTAACCAGTCTATACCCATGATCACATCAAAGTCTACCATTTCTAATTCCGCTAAATCAGCTATGGTTCTGCGGTGATAGACTAAAATTGGGCAACCCCTATAAATACGTCTAGCTATGAATCACTCTCCTCCTTTGGGGTGGACACTCCAAAGGGTTCATGCAACTTTTCCGGTTCAAACCCAAATTTCTTAGAACAAAAGAGGTTACGTAAGATAAGGTGGATCCTTGGTCATAAGGGCATATACTTCAAAAGTGAAAGCGCGCATGGTGTACTCCGTGACAACATACGCTTCTTAGCCTCTCCGTATCGACGACCTGTCAATGCAGGCACAAACGGTTTTGACCACCGCCGTATTGCCGAACCTTGCCGTTCCACGCCATGACTCGTCGGGGCCCGATTGTGACGAGGAGTCGCTGAATTTGGGTTGCGCCCGTTACCTCCGTACCTGTCCGTCGATGGACGATCTTTTTGAAAATAGCCCTTCGACCCACATCTAAAGTGGCATCGGTACCCACGCGACACTCACTCCGAGTGTCTCCACACTGCCGCGTATCGGATGAGTATAAGCGAATGACCCACACTAGCCGAGAGTAAAAGAACTTGATGGCTGAAATTCTCGCTTCTTATCATTATGGAACTTGGGGAGTGCGGCCTTGCTGTGGACCGCGGAGTCTGCACACTTCTTAAAGAATTTTCTTCGTTTTCGTTCCCGCCGAACTGTCCGTGGACTTGACCCTCTTGTTGAACTCCTTGTCTTTCTCTTTCGCAAGGCTTCCTCCTCCTTTAGCTTTGTCTGTTCGCTTCGTATGAAAAGCAACCATCTTGGAGATGGTCATTCCCCCATTACGTGTGCGAATGTTGGCCCACTCATACAAATGGGAATCAAGTCCTCCAACAAACCTCCTCGCTCTCCTCTCATATATGGTCCTATGTGGAGCATGCTTAGCCAGACCGACAAACTCCAAATAGTAGTCTGAACCCACCGCCCTCGCCTTAAGCCTTCGAGTGAATTGCTCAGCCTTAGCTTCCCTGACCTCTACTGGCATGAAGTGGTCTTGGAATGCACATGCAAACTCATCCCATGCAGTATCGGGTGCAACCTCACCTCGGGACAATTTTCAAGATTCATACCCTGTGTTAGCAATGCTCTGTAACTGATGAGCTCCAAAAGTAGCCGGTTTCTGTAAGCAGTCGTCATCTCGAAGATTTTCGAAGAGCATCAATATAGTCACGAGGGTCTTCGTCTTTCTTTGTCCTTCGCGAAGATTGGGGGACTCGTTCCGAGGAAATCCTTAGTCTTAGAAGACTCTCCATTATTTCCCGAACTTGACCCGATTCACGACGTTGGGCACATTTTTGCTACCAGTTATGTGAGCATATTGATAGCATTCCTGATAACGTCCAAATCCATTCCTCAAAGAGAAAGTGTACACGGTCGTATGCAATATAATTTACCCAACTATGAGTCGGGGTCGATTCCACAGGGAACAATATACTAGGCGATTAGAAAGTAAGGAACTTTCACTTACTAAGCTAAGCCAAACGATAGATAATATTTTGGTTTGTTGAGAAAATTATAACTAATACGAAAATATAAACTAATCTAGAAAGCAAGTAAAATGATCAATGGTCCAATGTATTTTATAATTTTACAACTATGAGCTATGAGCGGGTTTATGTTAATAGATAATGATTTCTAAAATCTCATTGAAAGTCTCTCAACCAAATCAATGAATTTCACTCTAAGCTTTCTCAAGCCTTAGAGTGATGTTAAACACAATCAATTCAACCTCAAGTTAACTATCCTATCTCTAGCTCAAGTTATTAGATGGATTTAATGACCCAAATCCTTGCTATCTAACTCTTTTCCTAACTTTCACTTTCTTTCTCAAGCAAAGTAAAAGTACTTAGGCACAAATAATGTTTGCAACCATTAAGAGACATTTAAGCATGAAGAGTTGATAGAAAAACATTAACCCACTTTATTAGAAATAAAAATTGTTCAATACATAAGCAAAACAAGAGATTTAATTCAACACTTAATAATGGATATTCATAAACAAGATGCAAGTGAGAGAATAAAATACAACACACTTAAATATTCAATACATAACAAGGAATTGGAAGAAAGGGTTAAGAATTTTTATCATTCAAGAGCTCAATCTTCTCCTCTTAATGGTGTGGTTGATGATGAACCCTAGTTTTCCAAGCTTGAAATATGGCCAAAAGATGAAAGATATTCCTCCCAAGTCTTTCTTTTATAGTCCCCAATATTTTCATATCAAAATATGACCAAAACAGCCCCATATTTTCAGATTTGCAGCTCTGTCCGTTTTGCAAAACTGTCCAGTTTTGACGAGTTTTTGCAAAACTGTCCGGTTTCGACTCTTTTTTTGTTTTCATGTGTTTCTTCAATCACTTCTAAATCACATAAAACTGAGTAGAGCACCAACATTATACAAAAAACACCCCTGCGTGCGCAACGTGCGTCTCGCATGTTGTGTCGCAAGACAAACACGCGTAGGCATAGCATGCTCGACGTACCCGCATGTTATGCTCTTGGCTTCGGGCTTGATTTCGGACAAGGTTTGCGTTAACCTTTGTTGTCTCGCATGTTCAACATGCGAGTCGCATGTTGATCTCGAAAATTGCGCAACCTTTCATTTCTATTCTTCGGTGGCTGTCATGCTATGCGGTGGAATTGTGAATCGCGGACATGACATGCGGCTCGCATGTTATTACAAAGTGTGTCCTTGGCCTATTTTGCTTCATTTTGCTCCGTTATGCTTTCCGAATATCTTTTCCTACAAAATGACAAAAACATACGAAAAGTAACACCAAAAGTGCTTGAAGAGTTATAAAAGCTTAAGAAATTAGTATCGAATATCCCGTAATTTCACGGCACATCACACCCAAACTTAAAGTCTTTGCTTGTCCTCAAGCAATCGAAACAAAATCTCGATGAGGATCCACTTTAAGCACCAAAACACGACTTTGATTTGCAAAATAATTAGGCTACAAGCGTGTGAAACTTCAACCAAATAAAGCCTCTTTAAAATACAATTTAAGAAAACAAAAGGTTTCCCAAAAAAATCGGACAACACTCAAGTAATAAGTGACTCAAAAACCCTTATTTTTCTA
>NW_026720079.1:0-9474 GCF_029784015.1 Lycium ferocissimum
TGTAATTGCTTTCTTCCATTTTCCTTAAAGATGGTAATTTTCTTCTTTTTATGAGAAATTTAGATTGGAGGTGTTAGTATTTGTTTTTAAAACTGCAAAAATTTGCACTTTGTTTTTATTTCACTCTGTTAGGTTAGTAACTACATATATTTTCGCTTTTTATACTCCTGCCTTCTAGCATTGAGCACATTTAGGGCAATTTTTACCAAATTTGAGTCCAGCACTTGAATAATTTCGTGCAATCTCTGTTTACTTAATTAAAAAACAAATCAATGACAACAAGGAGATAGGAGTTGAATGTACAGTCTAGACTTTCATCAATCACATTTGCTTCATATTTTGCATCCTCGATGAAATTGGTTTGGCATATCTGGATTTTGTGGGTATCCAATTTAGAGCTCTGTTTCTTTGGGACAGAGGGAGTATCTGTTTGCTTAGAAGTAATAATATTCCTTAAATGTGAGATTTATGTCTGCACAATACGAGGATAGAGCATACAACTATTTTCATCATATGATGCTGCATAAGAATCCCTTGCATCAGGCTTGCATTGTGAAACTGTATATTTTGGTGCCGTGTTACTTCTGAAATAAATAGATGTCTTGCTGCATGTTTCAGTACCGTGTTACTTTTGATTTTGGTTTGGTAAAATGTTGTTTAGAGGGTGATATTGGTACTCAAAAATAAAGCAGAATGCCCAATCTATTTAGGAAGTAAGGAATTTCCGTAGAAAAAATTGAAACAAAGTGGGAAAGGACCACTTTTGAAGTCACAATTCCCTTCATTTCGACGTCAGAATACAGCAGATACAATATATGATTGCATAATATCAGTACTCTCTTTTTGCAATTAGTTTAGGAATTAGAAAGAGAACATTTATTTACTTCATCTACTCCTTATTCCTACTTGCAAATAGTTAATAGATTTAATTTTTACAGGGATATATCTGCCAGGGTGATGCTTTGATAGATTTGGACCAAACTGATGCAGCCGAGAAGTCATACTCCATGGCCTTAGATTTAGATCCATTCACCCGTCGTTCAAAATCTATCAAGGTGCAGTTCATGTTTGTTGTAGTTCTAGAGTATAATTGGTTTAGCTTTTTGCATCAGTTCTGCACTGCAAATCCTATGACTTAAGTTTATTGTTTAAGGTCAACTTCCTTGCATTAACTTTTGACAAAACCAAACAAGAATACAGAATTTCTTAAGCCTATGAAGGTGCCATTTGAGAAGTAATATAAATTTGATATAGTTCATTTGGTAGTAACTTAAATCCGGTTATAACATGGTAGAAGTCTTTAGTCTAGCCAGTTGTGTCAATAACCAAATAACTTCTTCAATAGGTAATATCCTTTTAACTGATAATGTGGCTCCAATAAGATAAGGGTAGAAAAGCACATAAAAAGCCAGATTGTACAATTTACACCCATATTGGAGGAACAAACAGTTTTAAGCTTTAAATTCCTAAGTAAAACTGAAAAGATTTACCAAGTTATGAATTTGCTTCAAGTTCTTTGGGAAATTTAATTTTAAAGTTTTATGTTTCAAACTAAAAATAAAAGTCCGGCATGCCCATGAAAGTCTCACAGCTTTTTGTGATTGTGGTAGTACACTTCATGTGTCTCTGTAGGTAGAGAGATCTGCCAATGCACACTACTAAGCTAATCCATGTGGAGGGTGGTGTTTGTTAAAATGTTTTGGTTGCTGCTAGGTATGAGTATGACATAGTGGTTACAATGAGTTCCATTAGTAAAGATATAATGGCATTATTTTAAATGGAAAAATCGGACTGTTAAGGTGTTAAATTATCCTATTAATTTCAGGGCGTATGATCGTCTTTGCGATAAATTTTGTTGAATATCTGAGAATTGTTCATATACAACTCTCTTATTCATGAATTAACCATTAAATATGTCACAAGATGAAGACTCTCAAAGACGTATTTGCTCTCTCCTGATGGTCTGCAATCAGATTCTTATCTTTTCACGGTCTCCTGATTGCTGCAAATTGACAAGAAAAAAAAACACACATACCTTTGTCAATAGCTTTAACAAAGTTATCTTCTTCTAGGATTCTGACGAGTTATAGAAGCAGAGGCGGCCTCTACTCGCTCAATTCTTCTCACCCATCCTTCTGAAGGTTAATATTTGTTAATTAGCCACCAGAAATGTGGAGGTCACTGTTAAGAATCAATTATATATCATGCCTTAATTTTTCAGGCATTTTCAGTTACCGTCTTGGTGAATGGGGAGACAAGAGCCAGGCATGCCAACTGCTTATCAAGAGTAGTAGCATAAAATCTGCATTAACTTCTAATATAGCTCCTTATTTTAGCAATTGTATCAACTTTTCAGCTTGCCACCATTGGTTTGGCTGCTGATGAGAATCCACTAGGAGTTCTTCTTGGAGGAATACTGTAGGTTACTCCTTTGCGTAAAGCCTTATGTTATTGACTTCTTATGTTCTCAACTATGAATGCCATTCTAATATTGCTTTCTGGCTCTGTGCAACGTTTGAAGTCAGAAAAAGATGTCAACTAATCTTTCTGATGATTAGGATTATAGTTGAAAAAAAAAAAAAGAGTTAAAGACATTAATACAAGCACTCTCGGATATAAATAGTCACATAATTGAGGTCGAGAATCAGTTAGATAAGCTGTTATATGAGTTAATCTTTCTCAGGGGACAAGCTTTATGTATTGCTTTCCTAGGAGGGAAATGCCTCACATCTTCAATAATATCAGTGACATGGCTGTTAAAAAGCTTTCTTGGTATATTATCATCTCATTATACATATTTTATAAAGAAGGGATATGGTGTAATTGGATATATTCCTGTACGTATATCTATCTTGGACTGATTAGCGAGGTGGAAGCTGCAAGGTCTAATGATCATAACTTGATTCTCTTTTATGTTATGTCATTTACACTTTCAACATTGATATATAGGACTTGGTATATATGGTTCAGGGCGTACATTAGGCTGCTATAAAGTGCAACGGGAGGGAGGCAAACACTAATTTTGAGCTAAGCACATATGAAGGGGAATGAAGTTCTAAGGCTGATAATGGAGGTAGTATATTAAGGCTTTCCCACATATTTGGAATCCATTATGATTGTTGTCCCTTTTAAGTCCTGTGCTTATCGTGTTTAACGACATATTTTTTCCATCCACTACCATCCCTAATGTAATGAACTAGGGAATAGACCCATCTATTTTAGCTGATGACCATGCATTTGCTGAAGCATCTGGGGATGACACTAGAACTTCTAAGGAGTATTATTGGCTGAAAAGGTTGGTTCTTAATATGGCTTAAAGTTATGCACTTCACTATTGTTTTTCAATGTTTAAGGTCTAGATGTTCAAGCAAATGAGTTTGTGTTGCAGATACATACAATATTGTTACCAATTGCCATCCGTGAATGTCAGCTCTACAATGTCAATATTACAAGAAAGTTATGTCAAAATTAGACAGGTAACTATATCAACAGGCGCACTATAGGAATTGTCCAGGATTAGATATCCAGCAACATTTCAGTACAAACCTTTCTTGATTGTGAAAATATTGTACATCTCTCACTGATATTTGCTTCTTCTGATATCTTTTTCAGGATATGAAGCGGCAGTCAAATGAAATGAAACTGGGGAGGCAACAGTAATACCAATTACTCTGCGGCAACTAGAGGCCATAGTGAGGTTGAGTATGTAATAAGAATGATTCAAAAAATAAGAATAACAAATCTGCAATGTGTCACACGTGGTTCATAAACATATGTTTCTAATATCTCTCTCCGCTTTTTTTTCCCTTTGTCACAATCCGCGCATCGCGCGGGTACGTATACTAGTATTATTAAAAAGAGGATAGTTTGCCATAGGATTGTGACAACTGTCAGCGTAGGATAATGCCACGTGGTAGTTTTAGGACAAAAAATAATTAATTAGTTAGTAATTAGTTATTAGTTATTGTTTTTAATTTAAAAATAATTAAATTTCAATATCTAGGAAACATATACCTCTATATATTGGATTTAAGTTAAATTAACAAATAAAAAATTTAGATTACAACATAAATTATTTGAATTTGATTTGAAAACTAACTCCAAGTGCACGTCACTTACCCCATTTCCCCACTAACTCACAAACACACACACATGCATGCACGGTTAAAATTTTTAAAAGTTTAAGAAAATTTAAAACATGTTTTTTGGATTTTCTTTTTATAGTAAATTTTATTTTCAGAAAAACATAAGAATACTAAACCTTTTTTGGGCTCCTTCTTTGTAGCAAGTAAAATACAAGTTTTTGTCTCCTTTTTTTATTTTATTAAATTTGTATGTATCCAAACCACTACCCTAAGCAGTTTAAGTTTTTGAATTGGGAATTATCTGTAATTATTTTTCATAGTTAAAGTTTATCATTATCAAGACACAATCACTCTCAAAATATAATACACTTCAACTAGGTACATGGAAACATTATTTTGAAATGAATTTTACAAATATTTTTCATGAGTCACATTTTAGACTTTTACTACGTAAATATTGTTTACATTTTTCAAAACGAAAGAACATTTCCAAGAGTAACCCATGTTTTCATTAGTTTTTTAAATTTAAAATTAATTACAACTGATGTTTTACAGTTAAAAGTATTTGTTGTGCTTGATCACAAGTTTTAAAAATATCTAAGTTTTTAAGGAAACATATACATCTATATATTGCAAATTACTTATTTTGAAACCTATTTTGCTTAAATGCCTATGTAGATTGTTCTTAAGATTATTTATTTATATAGTAGTAACTTCAATAATCAAAGCCTTCCCGTAAAATTTTATTTTTTTCTTTATACTATTTGGAATATACACATATAAAGAAATCAATCTCTATATAGTAGCAAAATGGAATTTTGTCTATTGATAAAAAAAAAAATTGTAATTTTACGATTTGAAAGACTTTTTATAACCAATCAAGTCTTTAAAGCCCTTTTGGCAATAACTGGTAAGTTTTAAGTGTAACAATTGATATTATAATTATAAATAAGCAATCACATGTTTGGATAGAAATGTTGAAATTGAGTTGAACTTATCTGTTATTATTGTGCTTCAAATACTTTCTCACGCAATTGTGCAGTTACGAACACATTAGTAAATTGATGTGTTTGGTAAAACAAATACTAAATTTTGCAGCATTTATCGGTCTTTCCAGAGATTGTTGCATTCGAATGTAGTAGTAAATTGAGATATTATCGTAAATTTTTATTCTTAAAGGTTAGATTATGTTTTATTTTAATACTATATTCTACATGAATCATATGCATGTATTTTGAATCAAATTTAGTACTTTGATTGTGTTGTATTTAATGATGACTATGTATGTTAATATTTTACTTTTCAAATATATGTAAGAGAATTTGGATTTCGAATTGAAGTTGGCTAACTTTCCTTCTTTTTTTTTTTTTTTTTTTTTTTTTTTTTAGAAATGTCATTTCCTCCTTCCATGAATATCAAAAAAGGAGGAATCAAATCATATAATAAGAAATCTTAATACAAATCACTTAAAAGGCAAAAGGAATAATATGCAAGCTCTTGATTAGAATATGGTTTACTTTGGCATCCCTAAAGATTAACTTTCTCTAAAGGAATCTCTTACTTTATCTTTGGTTAATTTATTATTTAATTTGAAAATGTTGTACAGTATGCTCAGCTCCACGAGTTAATTTTGGCACCAGGAAAATAGATGTACTTACAATCATAAGATATCCTTGGTAACCTATGTAGATTGTTCTTCTAAGATTATTACGTGAGGAATTTAAGTTATTTATATAGTAGTAACTTCAATAATCGAAGCCTTCCCATTAAAATTTTATTTTCTTCTTTATACTATTTGAAATATACACATATAAAGAAATCAATCTCTTTATAGTAGCAAAATGGATTGTTGTCTATTGATAAAAAAAAAAATTGTAATTTTATGATTTGAAAGACTTTTTATAACCAATCAAGTCTTTAAAGCCCTTTTGGCAATAACTGGTAAGTTTTAAGTGTAACAATTGATATTATAATTATAAATAAGCAATCACATGTTTGGATAGAAATGTTGAAATTGAGTTGAACTTATCTTCTATTATTGTACTTCAAATACTTTCTCAGGCAATTGTGCAGTTACTAACATGTTAGTAAATTGATGTGTTTGGTAAAACAAATACTACTAAATTTTGCAGCATTTGTCGGTCTTTCTAGAGATTGTTGCATTCGAAGGTAGTCAGAGATACTATGGTAAATTTTTATTCTTAACGGTTAGATTATGTTTTATTTTAATACTATATTCTACATGAATCATATGCATGTATTTTGAATCAAATTTATTACTTTGATTGTGTTGTATTTAATGATGACTATGTATGTTAATATTTTACTTTTCAAATATATGTAAGAGAATTTGGATTTCGAATTGAAGTTGGCTAACTTTCCTTCTGTTCCTTTTTTTTTTTTTTTTTTTTTTTTTAGAAATGTCATTTCCTCCTTCCATGAATATCAAAAAGGAGGAATCAAATCGTATAATAAGAAATCTTAATACAAATCACTTAAAAGGCAAAAGGAATAATATGCAAGCTCTTGATCTGAATATGATTTACTTTGGCATCCCTAAATATTAACTTTCTCTAAATGAATCTCTTACTTTATCTTTGGTTAATTTATTATTAAATTTGAAAATGTTGTACAGTATGCTCAGCTCCACGAGTTAATTTTGGCACCAGGAAAATAGATGTACTTACAATCATAAGATATCCTTGGTAACCTATGTAGATTGTTCTTCTAAGATTATTACGTGAGGAATTTAAGTTATTTATATAGTAGTAACTTCAATAATCGAAGCCTTCCCGTTAAAATTTTATTTTCTTCTTTATACTATTTGAAATATACACATATAAAGAAATCAATCTCTTTATAGTAGCAAAATGGATTGTTGTCTATTGATAAAAAAAAAATTGTAATTTTACGATTTGAAAGACTTTTTATAACCAATCAAGTCTTTAAAGCCCTTTTGGCAATAGCGGTAAGTTTTAAGTGTAACAATTGATATTATAATTATAAATAAGCAATCACATGTTTGGATAGAAATGTTGAAATTGAGTTGAACTTATCTTCTATTATTGTACTTCAAATACTTTCTCAGGCAATTGTGCAGTTACTAACATGTTAGTAAATTGATGTGTTTGGTAAAACAAATACTAAATTTTGCAGCATTTGTATCTAGAGATTTGTCGGTCTTTCCAGAGATTGTTGCATTCAAAGGTAGTCAGAGATACTATGGTAAATTTTTATTCTTAACGGTTAGATTATGTTTTATTTTAATACTATATTCTACATGAATCATATGCATGTATTTTGAATCAAATTTATTACTTTGATTGTGTTGTATTTAATGATGACTATGTATGTTAATATTTTACTTTTCAAATATATGTAAGAGAATTTGGATTTCGAATTGAAGTTGGCTAACTTTCCTTCCTTTTTTTTTTTTTTTTTTAGAAATGTCATTTCCTCCTTCCATGAATATCAAAAAAGGAGGAATCAAATCGTATAATAAGAAATCTTAATACAAATCACTTAAAAGGCAAAAGGAATAATATGCAAGCTCTTGATCAGAATATGGTTTACTTTGGCATCCCTAAAGATTAACTTTCTCTAAAGGAATCTCTTACTTTATCTTTGGTTAATTTATTATTTAATTTGAAAATGTTGTACAGTATGCTCAGCTCCACAAGTTAATTTTGGCACCAGGAAAATAGATGTACTTACAATCATAAGATATCCTTGGTAACCTATGTAGATTGTTCTTCTAAGATTATTACGTGAGGTATTTAAGTTATTTATATAGTAGTAACTTCAATAATCGAAGCCTTCCCATTAAAATTTTATTTTCTTCTTTATACTATTTGAAATATACACATATAAAGAAATCAATCTCTTTATAGTAGCAAAATGGATTGTTGTCTATTGATAAAAAAAAAAAAATTGTAATTTTACGATTTGAAAGACTTTTTATAACCAATCAAGTCTTTAAAGCCCTTTTGGCAATGGCTGGTAAGTTTTAAGTGTAACAATTGATATTATAATTATAAATAAGCAATCACATGTTTGGATAGAAATGTTGAAATTGAGTTGAACTTATCTTCTATTATTGTACTTCAAATACTTTCTCAAGCAATTGTGCAGTTACTAACATGTTAGTAAATTGATGTGTTTGGTAAACAAATACTAAATTTTGCAGCATTTGTCGGTCTTTCCAGAGATTGTTGCATTCGAAGGTAGTCAGAGATACTATGGTAAATTTTTATTCTTAACGGTTAGATTATGTTTTATTTTAATACTATATTCTACATGAATCATATGCATGTATTTTGAATCAAATTTAGTACTTTGATTGTGTTGTATTTAATGATGACTATGTATGTTAATATTTTACTTTTCAAATATATGTAAGAGAATTTGGATTTCGAATTGAAGTTGGCTAACTTTCCTTCTGTTCCTTTTTTTTTTTTTTTTTTTTTTTAGAAATGTCATTTCCTCCTTCCATGAATATCAAAAAAGGAGGAATCAAATCGTATAATAAGAAATCTTAATACAAATCACTTAAAAGGCAAAAGGAATAATATGCAAGCTCTTGATCAGAATATGGTTTACTTTGGCATCCCTAAAGATTAACTTGCTCTAAAGGAATCTCTTACTTTATCTTTGTTAGACTTCTATATTTTCAGTTTAATTTATTATTTAATTTGAAAATGTTGTACAGTATGCTCCACGAGTTAATTTTGGCACCAGGAAAATAGATGTACTTACAATCATAAGATATCCTTGGTAACCTATGTAGATTGTTCTTCTAAGATTATTACGTGAGGAATTTAAGTTATTTATATAGTAGTAACTTCAATAATCGAAGCCTTCCCGTTAAAATTTTATTTTCTTCTTTATACTATTTGAAATATACACATATAAAGAAATCAATCTCTTTATAGTAGCAAAATGGATTGTTGTCTATTGATAAAAAAAAATTGTAATTTTACGATTTGAAAGACTTTTTATAACCAATCAAGTCTTTAAAGCCCTTTTGGCAATAACTGGTAAGTTTTAAGTGTAACAATTGATATTATAATTATAAATAAGCAATCACATGTTTGGATAGAAATGTTGAAATTGAGTTGAACTTATCTTCTATTATTGTACTTCAAATACTTTTTCAGGCAATTGTGCGGTTACTAACATGTTAGTAAATTGATGTGTTTGGTAAACAAATATTAAATTTTGCTGCATTTGTCGGTCTTTCCAGAGATTGTTGCATTCAAAGGTGGTCAAAGATACCATGGTAACTGTTAGATTATGTTTCATTTTAATACTATAATCTACATGAATCATATGAGTATTTTGAATCAAATTTAGAATCATGAATCATATGCATGTATTTTGAATCAAATTT